>NW_020716198.1:0-9050 GCF_002925995.2 Terrapene triunguis
GATTTTTTGGACAGGTTTATTCCCTGGAGGGCTTTTTTGCCATGACCATCCACTATGTAACATTTCAACTATTCAGATAATATACATTCTACTAGCAGTCCACCAGACAGCAGAAGCCCGTACAGCATCGTTTGACAGCCGTCTTTATTTTTTCTCTCTAGTGCTTATGGGGAGAAGACTTCATGACCCCTTCTTACTTCAAAATCTTTGGGTGTAAACATGCAACCTGATCCTCCCACTCCCATCCAGTTTGAAGGGCTTGTGTGTGGTGTCCCATTGTCCCCCATGGGGATGGCTGCCCCTAAATGAGTTGAACTTCTCCCTGCCGTGGAAATATTACACACAGCAATTATTTCAACCAAAAGCAGAAATAAGGCTGGGATGCTTCCCTGTGAAGTGGCTCTCCACCATGCACTGCTTTTAACAGCAGAGAAGTTTAGCAAGGAAGATTATTCAAACCTCCTCATAGGCTAAATTCCTCTCTCTGCCCCACCTCCCCAGCAGTCAGGGCCCAGGAACTCCAATAACCTGAACTGAGGCAAATAGGAGGGATATTGATTCCCCACTCCACTGGGGTGGCCTGTTGTTCCCCACACACTCAGCCAAGGAGAGCAGATTTCCTCTCCCGCCCAGCTCAGAGTCCTTTACCTTTCTACAGGACATAAGGGAGTCAGAAAATGTGAGAAGAAGTCTCACCTTCTTCCTGTCTGTACTTACCTTTGTCATCTCCCAAGCAGCTGTCATACACTTTACAGGGACATTTCCCACTAGGGTGGCCAGATGTCCCGATTTTATAGGGACAGTCCCAATTTTGGGGTCTTTTTCTTATATAGGCTCCTATTACCCCCCACCCCCTCTCTCGATTGTTCACATTTGCTGTCTGGTCACCTATTTCCCACCCTGGGGTAGGTGCTGTAGATTTGGCAGTGCACTGCAGTTGCCCCAGCATCCCTATTATTGCATGGAGACACTGCCCTCACCATGCTCTGTAGTGCTGCCTGATCTGTGATTAGGATAGGCCGCAGAGAAATGTATTCCTGATCATGCAAACTGTGCAGTCACATGCACCCTTTATCTTGTACTGTGTGATGCAGTTCTCTCTACTTCACCTTCTAATGAAGAAAGTTCTGTAAGATTCTTAGCTGTGTCTCAGCCATCGTTCATTTGGGATTTGTGTCATCAGAATGGGCCATGTTCTCAAATTCCTTACATCTCCATAAATCCATTTTATACCGCTGGCCTCACTGACTTCAGTGGAATGATACTGGGGATCTGGGGAACTCACCATTGATTTCAGTGGATCTACATTGCTTTACCCAAGCTGGGGATCTGGTCCATTGATTTCAGATGATCTGCACTTAGAGTTGTGCACAGATACAAAATTTATATCCATGGGTGCAGATATCCACAGATATAAAGCTGACCTCTGCAGCGCTGCAGGGCTCTAGTGACAATAAGCAACACCAGCAGGGTCGTGGCCAGCAACTGGACCAGGAACTGCAGCAGCATGTCAGACCACTCGCAGGAGCCAGCACCCAGCCCAGGCAGCTCCTCTGCCGTGGCTGTACTGCCCCCAGCACGGGCCACTGGGGCAGGCACCAGGCTCACTGGCAGCTGTCCCTGCTCACGCTAATGTGTGCATCGATCTTGCACACCACTATTAAATGACCTCCAGAAGTGGACCACCATGGAGATAATCTTGCTTATCACTGAGCTGAATTTCTTCTGTTGACCGCTGGAAAAGAGTCTGAGACATAGGTCCTTGTATTAGAGGCCTAGTATGAGACAGGACCTGCTCACAGAATCTGGCAAGAACAGGGCTAATATTGCGGAAATATACATTCTATGAAGTGCTAGTCACAGAGTACTTAAGCAAACACATTTTGATATTAAGTGGTACCAGAACATTCTGATATTAAGGATGATACAAAAAAATTCCCCAAGGATAACACACTGACCCCTCCTGAAAGATAAGATCAGGATAACAGTATGTAATAAAAATGTTTTAATTAAACCAACATGTACAAGATAATGAATAATAACTAGCCATGTTAGGGGGAAGTAACTACAATAACTATGTCACAGGGCCAGTACTATCATGTTTGTATCGGAGTAAAAAGATGTATTTCAGAGAGAGTATTTTTGTTTGGCCTTAGGGAGGACTGGAATGTCCCACCATTCACTATTGTTACGAGTATACATGTATTAGTGTTCCAGTGGATAACGCAGAATACTAGTACCATGCTTTGTTGACAATAAACAAGGCTTAATGCCTTTGTACCTTAATGGATCTTGTGGTTATTAGGTGGTTCACTCGAGGTCTGACATGCCAGCTGTTTGCACTGGGCTATGGGGACACACAAAGGAAAAACACATGCAGCCAAACATCTATTAACATCTAATCAGACTGGTGACCCTCACATGCAGCCAAAAACACACATGCAGACAAACATCTAACCACAGCCGTGACCTACAGCATTAGGCAGTGATGCTGGTGTTACTTGTCTCGCTCTGGACACACTCAGGAGCCATCATGCTGTATTGTGGGGAAGCCTTGCACTGGCTGTTCCTAGATTTGTAAATTTTAAAGCAGGAAGGATCCATTACATTAAGTAGACACACCTCCCATATAACACAGACCTACCTATATTGAGTATAGATAACTCAGGGCCCAATCTAATTCACATTCAAATCAAAGAGAGTTTTACCATTGACCCCATCTGTGACAAAGCTGTCCCAGAGAAAGGGAATAGATCCCTTACATTCCATGACCTGTGATCACAATGTTCCCTCCTGGCCTTGGAATAGATAGATAGATAGATATGATTTTTAAGCCAATGTGAATACTTTTGGGAGGAGACATTTTTGAACATTTGGCCCTGGTAATGCTGCCTTATTTTCCAACAAGAAAAGGTTTAATTTGAATTTTTTGAATTTGAATAACCAGCCCTAGTTATCTAATTGTTTTTATTCTTGCTTACAAGGCAGATTCCTCCTTTGTCCTTGTTTCTGAGCTCTGCGGGCCTCCAGGGAATAACAGCCCTGGTACACGTCAGATAAATCACCTGGATAAATCTCCTTAGCAAGGCACCAGTGGCTCACTGTTAGGAAGGTTTGCCTTGGGTACCCACCATATCAAAAGGAGATCTTGTCTTAAGTGGTGACTCCAGAGCACTGGTAGGATGGGAATTGCTTGCTTTGATTGAGAAAAAGGTGAACTATAATCAACATTATTAACCAATTCTAAGCGGCTGCATTATGAGTCAGTCTCCCTTTCCCAGTCATCAGTAATTCTTTGGTTGCAGACTTAGGAGGGCAGGAAGATATAGGAATGCATGTATTTCAGTGTCTTATTTTCATTTTACAGTTTTATACCATCTGAAAGAATACTGGCATCTCAGCTTGGGATTCCAGCAGGTAAGCTTCCTAGCACTTAACTGAACATGATTCTAATTTCAGCACCAGCAAATGTAAATCTTGAATTTATTTCTGCACTGACATCCAGATCTGTCTTTCTATCAATATTCTTTTAGTGGGATAATTTACCAAGGTATATGTTGATGTCCTTTGCTGTCTGATTCAAGAAGATGGTGTTGCGTTATGTAAAAGTCAAAGCAGGATAGATAGATAGATAGATAGATAGATACCTATGGAGATGGATGGATTGCTATATAGAAAGCTTCTTATGGGGATGGATAGATGGATGATTTACATAATGGCATAGAGAGTACACTTATAAAATTTGTGGATGATACAAAGCTGGGAGGGGTTGGAAGTGCTTTGGAGGATAGGATTATAATTCAAAATTATCTGGACAAATTGGAGAAATGGTCTGAAGTAAATAGGATGAAATTCAAAAGGGGAAATGCAAAGTACTCCACTTAGGAAGGAACAATCAATTGCACTGTGATGGGGCAAGGCCAGATGGCTACAGTAAAGTAGTGAGGAACAGGTATGTTAGCCCCAGGCTAAACAAATCCCTGGTACCATGGTAACCAAATGGCAGTTGCTCCAGGTTAATCAAGACACCTGGGGCCATTTAAGATCCTTCTAGAAGGTAGTGGAGATAGCTAGATTGATTGGGACACCTGAAGCCAATCAAGGACTGGCTGGAACTAGTTAAAAGCCTCCCAGTTAGTCAGTGCGAGGTGGGTGTCAGGAGCTATAGGAGGGAGCTGTGCTGTTGGAGAAATGAAGTAGTACGAATCCATACCAGGTGCAAGGAAGGAGTCCCTGAGGTAATTGTGAAGAAGATATTGAGTGGGGGGCTGCTGTGGGGAAGTAGCCCAGGGAATTGTACACGTCCTATTTCCAAAAAGTCAGCTTCCATAGCTGCTAATTTTAGGGTCCCTGGGCTGGAGCCTGGAGTAGAGGGTGGGCCTGGGCTCCCCCCTCCCCTCCCTGATTAATCACTGATACTGGGAGACAACAGAGACTGTGTGAGGGAGGGTTGTTTCTCCTTACCTCCCTTGCTGGCTTATGATGAAAATGGCTCAGTAGACTGTGACCCTTGCCTCTAGAGAGAGAAGGGCTATGTGGAGGGTCACAGTGAGCCTCTGAGGCTAGCAAAATCCGTCAGGAAATGCAGGACCCACAGAGTCAAGGACAGAACTTTGTCAAAGCACACATACAAAATGGGAAATGACTGCCTAGGAATAAGTACTGCGGAAAGGGAATGGGGGTGATGGTGGACCACAAGCTAAATATGAGTCAACAGTGTAACACTGTTTCAAAAAAAGCGAACATCATTCTGGGATGTATTAGTGGGAGTGTTATAAGCAAGACATGAGAAGTAATTCTTCCACTCTACTCTGAGCTTATTAGGCCTCAACTGGACTATCCTGTCCAGTTCTGGGCACCACATTTCAGGAAAGATATGGACAAATTGGAGAAAGTCCAGAGAAGAGCAACAAAAAATGATTAAGGGTCTAGAAAACATGACCTATGAGGGAAGATTTAAAAAACTGGGTTTGTTTAGTCTGGAGACTGAAAGGGGACATGATAAGTCTTCAACTACATAAGAAGTTGTTACAAGGAGGAGAGTGAAAAAGTGTTCTTCTACAACCTCTAAGGATAGGACAAGACACAAAGGACTTAAATTGCAGCAAGGAGGTTTAGGTTGGACATTAGGAAAAACTTCCTAACTGTCAGGGTGGTTAAGCACTGGAATACATTGCCTAGGGAGGTTGTGGAATCTCCATCATTGGAGATTTTTAAGAGCAGGTTAGACAAACACCTGTCAGGGATGGTCTCGATAATACTTAGTCCTGCCATGAGTGCAGGGGACTGAACTAGATGACTTCTCAAGGTTCCTTCCAGTCCTATGATTCTATGACAGAATAAGCTTTCCTCGCAGTTAAGTCCCTCCAACCTATAAAAACTCTGTTCCTCCCCACTTCTGCCTTCATTTATAATTATTTTTCTGTTTGATGCCTAGCACTGGGTGTTGTGTTCCAGGTACCCCATGGAAATAGATAGAATGGGACTCGTATCACCACCACCTTTTTCTTATGTTTATTCCACTAAAAACAGCACTGGCTTTTTTGGACACCAGGAGTATGTCTATACAGGAAAAGAAGAAAAAATATCCCACAGCAGCAAGCTTCAAAGATTCAGTCAACTGATTCGGGCTCATGGGTCTCAGGCTATGGGGCTAAAAATAGCAAAGCAGACATTCCCGTTCAGGCTGGAGCCGGGCTCTGAGAACCTTTCACTTCACTAGGTTTTAGAATTGGTCATCCAGGCCATCCGGGAATGTCGACACTGCTCTTTTTAGCCAGTGGTAACAGCCCAAGTCAGTTGAGGTAGGCTCTGAGACTCGCAGCTAATGGGTGCTCTTTGGCAGTATAGACAAACACCAAATAACATTGTAAATACATGTGCATTGACTGTGCAATTTTACCAGAGAATAACAAGTGCATTGTCTTTTTCGTGGCAGAGGGAAGAAGGTTTCTTATGTTCTGGGCATGTCATTTTCTCGCACAGGATAAGGAGCTCCTATCTTGGTGGTTTATGGAATAGGAAGCGAGTTTGGATGTGATACGTATTGGAGAAATAAAGAAAGAAAGCATTAAACATTTCATGAAATACATTTCAAAGGGACACAGGGAGTTGAACACCTTGAAGTCAATGGGAGTTGGGTTCCTAGCTCTCTTAGGCAACTTTGAAAACCCCAGTTGAAGTTGTTAAGGATGTGTACAGGTGAAGATGGATGGATAGGGGGCTGATGAATGAGAGGGGAAGGATAGAAAAGTTATCCTCATTTGACAGATTCAGTAAATCCATAAATTCTTCCTCAGGATTAAGGCTAAAATGTTCAAGGATGCTTAAAGGATTTGCACATCCAGCTCCCACTCATTTAATGGGAATTGGGCATCAAGGTCCCTTAGGCAGCTTTAAAATATCTCAGCCTATGTGTCCAGGTGCTGAGCAGGGAACAGAATGAGAGATTATTCTATTCACATTTGACTGCTTTCTTCAGGGCACATGCAAGTCTATTTTTGCCTGGCTGACAGAACAATTCCAGTTTTCATTTACAGTAAATTTTAAAGCACAAATTTCTTAGGAGATCCAATTCAACAGAAATTGCATGGTGAACTCCTTAAACACCAGGCTGAACTCTTTCTCTGGCTGTGCTGCCCAACTCTATTTTGGCATCACCTTTGCCTTTGCAGAGGTGACCTTTCTCACAGCAATGGCGTACGACCGCTACGTTGCTATCTGCCATCCTTTGCGTTACAGGGTCATCATGACCAGAGGGGCATGTGCACAGATGGCAGCTGGTTCCTGGATCAGCAGCTGTATCTATTCATTGTGCCACACTGCTAATACCTTCCTATTTCTGTTGGTCCAATGTTGTTGATCAGTTCTTCTGCGATATCCCAGAGCTACTGAAACTCTCTTGTGCTGATACAAGCGCTAATGAAATTGTGGTTATTGTATTAAGTGCTTTGATGGGTTTATTTTTCTTCATTTCAATATTTATGTCCTACATTCACATCTTTTCTGCTGTGCTGAGAATCCCGTCTGCACAGGGCAGGTATAAAGCCTTCTCCACTTGTCTGCCACACCTAGTTGTGTTTTCATTGTTTATCAGCACTGGAATATATACGTACCTCAGGCCAGGATCAGCATCTTCCCCATATCAGGGCATGTTGGCTGCTGTGTTGTATACTGTGGTTTCTCCAATAATAAATCCGCTCATTTACAGCCTGAGAAACCGGGAGATAAAAGAAGCTCTGGGCAAAATTTTAAGCAAAACGTTTTTCACCAAGAGCCTTTTTACTTCTTAATATAGGTTAATATTCCCTCCCCACTCCAGGGGCTCATATTCCTAAATGAACAGCAGAAATGTTCACTAATGCACTACAGGACAGCACTAAGGTACTGTGATGATGGGTGTATTATGAAAACTCATGTAAACAGAACACAGTTCTGGGAGGCTTCACTACAGGCCAAATCAATTATGTGTTTCTAAGTGGTCTTTAAACATTGTGCATGGAACAGATATGGTATTGTCTGCTGATCACCTATTACGTGATGCTAAGATTAAAGGCACAAGCTATCTAAAGGAAAGAATGAACTATTCATGATTGTTCTTGTCCAGCTGTGGGTTTTGAAGGACTGTCACCTACCAGAGCCCGAGATTGGAGTTGGGGTGATCTCTAGTAAGCTTTTTAGCATGTGTTTAAATTCTTTCATTGTTTTCCATATGTTTTCCCTGTAACGCTTTCACCTTAAGAATAAATGTGCTTGCTTCGAAGGACCTGTGTGGTAACTTATCACTACAGGCTATTACACTATACACTACCTTAGAAGAGAAAGCAAAGTGCAGACATTGGCCTGTTTAAGCTTTCTGAGAATATGACAGTCTAGACAAGGGGCTGTGTAGCCTTGAAAAAACCCAGTAAGGAGGGAGAGAGATGCATGTCTCTGGTCTAAAGAGTTGATGCCTGAGGGTTGTGGAAGCAGAGATTTATTCTCCAACAGGATACAAGGGACCATGGAGAGGGAATACAGAGTCAGTTACACTGAACTGTTACATTTATCTATCCTGTTAAAAATGGGTGGAAATAGGATGCTTGACAAGCATCGGAGAGGAACCCAGTGATTTATTTCCTGGACAAGTTTATTCCCTAGATGACCCTTTTGCCATGACCCTCCAGAATTTCACATTTCAACTATTCAGAAAATAAACATTCTGCTAGCAGGCCACCATGCATCAGGTGTCCTGTTTAATTTTTCTCCCTAGTACTTATGGGGAGGTGATTTCATGTACCCTTCTTAGCTCAAAACCTTTGAGTGTAAACATACAATCTGATCCACCCACTCCAAGCTCCCATCCAGTTTTTAGGGTGTGTGTGTGGTGTCCCAGAGTCCCTCAAAGTGATGGCTACCCCATCAATGGGTTGAACTTCTCCCCACCCTGGAAATATTACACAAAGCAATTTTTTGGACCAAAGGCAGAAATAATGCAGAGATACCTCCTTGTGAAGTAACTCTCAACCGTGCACTGCTTTTATGTGCCATGTTCTCAAATTGCTTAAATCTCCATAATTCCATTTTATAACGCTGGCTTTACTGACTTCAATGGAACTATACTGGAAATCTGTTTTTGGGCATTTGCAAACCCATGCAGAGGAGGAGGTGCTGGGACCCCTTTTAATCCAGTAGCCTAATACTTAGAACATACCTCTAAAATGTGGGTGTTGCACTGCCTGGAGTGGGTCATGACTGTAGGTGCCCACCTCAGGGCAGACTGTCAAAAACAGGGCAGACACCCCAAACTGTTGGTGTCTTCTGTCATTAGTTTTCACCAACCCAGAAACAAATATGAACTCCCTGATCACTATAACAGTTTTAACTTGGAGTTACAGACATTCCCTTTAGACTCTCCAGTCTATCGTGCCACCCAAGAAAGCTAGACTTCATGATAAATGATCACTTACACCAAAAATCACAAAATATTCAGGTAGCTTCCAGTCCCAAGAGGCCAGTCACTTATCCCAGATCATTTGCCACTCTAGATCTTACACCAAAAAAAAAAAAAA
>NW_020716198.1:9150-11076 GCF_002925995.2 Terrapene triunguis
AAAAATCACAAAATATTCAGGTTGCGCCCAGTCCTAAGAGACCAATCGCTTGGTACCCAGGATCTTACACCAAAGACAACGCCTGTAGCCAATCCTGTAATAAACTATCTAAAGGTTTATTAACTAGGTAAAAGAAATAGAGTTATTTACAGGTTAAAGCAAGCAAACATATACACACAAATGAGTTACCATCTATGATTCCTGAAGATGACAGAGATGTAGTAATCTGTCAATTCAAAATGTCTTTCAGGGCAGATCCAGGAGTAACCCCTGGGGATAGCTGCCTTAGTTTAATGTCTCTGGCTCTCAAACAGCAAAGAGATGACAAAATTTTGTGACCCTGCTTTATCTTTTACATTTGGCCTTCCAGTCCACGAGAGGAGCTCCCTGGCATGTAGCATTTCCAAGGTATGGTAGAGCCTTGGTATTGCAATGTTCCTTAATGGTCCATTTAATCTTGATAGGCCTCCTGAATGGGCAGGGGGAGATGATTCATGTGCCTGGGTTCACAAATTCTGAGCAAACCTTTACATAGTTAAAAAGCAAAATTTATGTATTTCCTATTAGCATGGGATACAGACATTACAAGTGAGATTAACGCATGCAGCAATTTACACACATTTCATAGAGACTGAACATTAAATTCATTCTTATACAACTAATAATTATTTTGAGCAAAACTGACATACAGGTGAACTGGTTTGGTTTCCAGTTCTGAGTTTGTCAGTTCTTAGCTTAGACTATGGCCTTGGCCAGAAGTGGCCCTTGGTTTGCCAGCCTCACAGTGGGAGACCCTTGTCTAATCTGTTATGAAGCAATGCCTTGCACCTACATTTCCTAGGGTGGTGTTCTAATCCATGGACTACAGTATTTGAAGGTGGCTTTCAATCTTCCCTGTTGAAGCTGTTCCACTTTGTAGGCTAATTATATTTTCATTGGCATGGAGACTAGAACCAAAGGCTCCATCTTTCTAGCTGATTGTCCAAACAATCAGTGCAACCAGTCATTCTTACCCTGGTCTGATGAATGTCATCAGTTCTACAAGGTGGAACAACTCTAGAGAGATTCAGAGAGCTCTGTGTCTGAATACCTCTATCCCTTCAAGCTTGCCCTCTGTGTGGAAGACGTAGGTTTCAGTCTGCACTCTGCCTGATTTTAGAGGTGTGGTTTGAGCGTCGACCTCCCACATCCCAGCTGAATGCTCTAACTACCGGTCTATAGGGTATTCTCAGGTGGAACTCTACCCTGCTGAAGTTGTTCCACTTTGCATTAAATATTTAAATAACTATTAGGCCAGAGAGATTGAAGGAATGACTCAAGGCGCTGATGACACACACATGGGTTCTCACACATTTGACCACATAGTTACATACACACACATACATAACTGACTTACCTAAATACCAAAGAGACTGGAACCAGACACATAGCTACAGAATCAGCGAGGGCTGAGAAAAATAGACTAACAAATATTGTAAGTTAACATTCAAGGCTGATGAGATTTAGGCATCTATGTCACTTTTACATATGGGACTTAGGCTCCTAAATTAAATAGACACTCTTGAACATTTTACTCTCATTGGTTAGAAATGAGCACTTTGTGGTTTCTGCAATGAGCTACATCTAATCTGAATTACTGACCAAGAAAAAAGGAGAGAGAAAGGGAGAGAGAAACAGCATGATATCTCTCTCTCTCTCTCTCTCCCCATCATTTGTATATGCTTGTTTGTACACATTTCCCTATACAACTCCTCATATCAATGATTGAATTTATCCAGAAGCAAATCCACAGTAAGCAAGGGTAAATGTCATGAAAGTCTCTGGGCCTAACATAGCATTCATATATATATGGGTTTGTAAATTTGATATTGGATAAAAGTTAGAAAACAGGTTCTGAGAAATTTTGGTCCCATTTACACCAGTGAA
>NW_020716199.1:0-1366 GCF_002925995.2 Terrapene triunguis
TGTATTAGCAGGAGTGTTGTAAGGAAGACACGAGAAGTAATTCTTCCACTCTACTCCATGCTGATTAGGCATCAATTGGAGTATTGTGTCCAGTTCTGGGACACCACATTTCAGGAAAGATGTGGACAAAAATGGAGAATATCCAGAGAAGAGCAACAAAAATGACTAAAGGTCTAGAAAACATGACCTATGAGGGAAGATTGAAAAAAATGGGTTTGTTTAGTGTGGAGAAGAGAAGACTGAGAGGGAACATGATAACAGTTTTCAAGTCCATAAAAGGTTGTTACAAGGAGGAGGGAGAAAAATTGTTCTTCTATAACCTCTGAGGATAGGACAAGAAGCAATGGGCTTAAATTGCAGCAAAGGTGGTTTAGGTTGGAAATTAGGAAAAACTTCCTACCTGTCAGGGTGGTTAAACACTGGAATAAATTGCCTAGGGAGGTTGTGGAATCTCCATCTTTGGGGATTTTTAAGAGAAAGTTAGACAAACAACTGTCAGGGATGCTCTAGATAATACCTAGTCCTGCCTTGAGTGAAGGGGACTGGACTAGATGACCTCTTGAGGTCCCTTCCAGTTCAATGATTGCATGATTCTATGATTATAGCATATCTAAGATGTGTTTTATGCAAGATGGGTCATGTGAGATATCATTGGAAAGGTTATGATTTACTGAATATGATTATCCTATTTGTATGCATGTATCATTTTTATATCTGAAGTTAAGAATATTGTCTATGCATCCATTACAAATGTCTTTACATCTGGGGAATGCCCACTAGGTAGAAGGCAATCAGTCTAAGTGTCTCACCAATAAGGGCCATTAGGGAGAACAATAGGTCTTAAGAAGATGCTTATCACCAACTGAGAAGCGTTCCTGAGGATGCTGAAAACAGCCTCTGAGTCAAAGCTGTGGTGGCCCTACCGGGTCCAGTGACCAAGTCACCTGGTAATGAAATCCATCATATTAGTATTTTTCCACTGGCTATGGGGTGGGAATCGTACTGGGAGACAAAGGTTTCCCACCATATGTAAGATGTATTTAAGTCAGGGTAATAACATAATCGTGGTTCATTCTTCACGGAATCCATGCCTAAGATGACTGCTGTAAACATCTAAGAAACAAAGACTGAATCGAGGGGAGAAGGACTAAGTCCAGGCCAGAAGGTTGTCTAGCCTATGAATGAAATATTTGAAATTTTATGCTGCAGTCAAGTGCACCTGGCCTTCAAGAATCTCCGCAATCGGCCTAAAACATTATTTAGGGTGAAAATTTGCTTCTTGTAACCAATTTCTTTAGTATATTAATTTTAGATTATGTTTTGTTGTATTTGCTGGGTATTCTGCTTTAATCTGTTTGCTATCCCT
>NW_020716200.1:0-1366 GCF_002925995.2 Terrapene triunguis
TGTATTAGCAGGAGTGTTGTAAGGAAGACACGAGAAGTAATTCTTCCACTCTACTCCATGCTGATTAGGCATCAATTGGAGTATTGTGTCCAGTTCTGGGACACCACATTTCAGGAAAGATGTGGACAAAAATGGAGAATATCCAGAGAAGAGCAACAAAAATGACTAAAGGTCTAGAAAACATGACCTATGAGGGAAGATTGAAAAAAATGGGTTTGTTTAGTGTGGAGAAGAGAAGACTGAGAGGGAACATGATAACAGTTTTCAAGTCCATAAAAGGTTGTTACAAGGAGGAGGGAGAAAAATTGTTCTTCTATAACCTCTGAGGATAGGACAAGAAGCAATGGGCTTAAATTGCAGCAAAGGTGGTTTAGGTTGGAAATTAGGAAAAACTTCCTACCTGTCAGGGTGGTTAAACACTGGAATAAATTGCCTAGGGAGGTTGTGGAATCTCCATCTTTGGGGATTTTTAAGAGAAAGTTAGACAAACAACTGTCAGGGATGCTCTAGATAATACCTAGTCCTGCCTTGAGTGAAGGGGACTGGACTAGATGACCTCTTGAGGTCCCTTCCAGTTCAATGATTGCATGATTCTATGATTATAGCATATCTAAGATGTGTTTTATGCAAGATGGGTCATGTGAGATATCATTGGAAAGGTTATGATTTACTGAATATGATTATCCTATTTGTATGCATGTATCATTTTTATATCTGAAGTTAAGAATATTGTCTATGCATCCATTACAAATGTCTTTACATCTGGGGAATGCCCACTAGGTAGAAGGCAATCAGTCTAAGTGTCTCACCAATAAGGGCCATTAGGGAGAACAATAGGTCTTAAGAAGATGCTTATCACCAACTGAGAAGCGTTCCTGAGGATGCTGAAAACAGCCTCTGAGTCAAAGCTGTGGTGGCCCTACCGGGTCCAGTGACCAAGTCACCTGGTAATGAAATCCATCATATTAGTATTTTTCCACTGGCTATGGGGTGGGAATCGTACTGGGAGACAAAGGTTTCCCACCATATGTAAGATGTATTTAAGTCAGGGTAATAACATAATCGTGGTTCATTCTTCACGGAATCCATGCCTAAGATGACTGCTGTAAACATCTAAGAAACAAAGACTGAATCGAGGGGAGAAGGACTAAGTCCAGGCCAGAAGGTTGTCTAGCCTATGAATGAAATATTTGAAATTTTATGCTGCAGTCAAGTGCACCTGGCCTTCAAGAATCTCCGCAATCGGCCTAAAACATTATTTAGGGTGAAAATTTGCTTCTTGTAACCAATTTCTTTAGTATATTAATTTTAGATTATGTTTTGTTGTATTTGCTGGGTATTCTGCTTTAATCTGTTTGCTATCCCT
>NW_020716201.1:0-3654 GCF_002925995.2 Terrapene triunguis
GCCAATAACAGCCAGACAGGGATAAGGAAGAGTTGCTTTATTCTGCAGAAGAAAGGAGAGCTTTGCACCTTGGTACAAAGACTCTGTCTTACACACACTTTACAGATCCTTTATACACATTCAGACAAAGGCCCTTGCCATGTTAACACTTGATTGGTGGTGGTCATACCCGTGCTTTTGCTATCTGGTCAGTGAAAACTGGCTTGGGACCAGCTCCAACTACCATAAGGCCTTGAAAGGGAAAACAGTTGAAAAGTTCAGGCTACTGTGTACTTGAAGTGTCTGCTTCCCCCTAATGGCCACTGGTTGACATAAAGGCTGCTCTGTTAAGGGGGGGTCATTAGTAACTTTTACAGTCCCCCCTTCGGGCCTGACAAATTCAAAAATTGTCAGGCCCGTTACGCAATTTGCGATCAAGCTGGAGGGACAGATACTGGATTTTCATATGGACAGCAGAGCTTTTGATCATAGCATTACACAGGCATTTGGCACATTGTATCATTATCCAGATAACACATAGAAAGAAAAGAAAGAAAAGAATCCATTTAACAATTGTTGAAAGAGTCCCGTAATCCATGACCCAAGGTCTGGAAGGAGGTACTTAAAACTAAAGGGGTGATCAAGTGATACAGCACGGAAAACAACAGCAGCATTCTCAATGGCTTGTAAATCCTGCTCAATGAAGCCAGAATGATTAACATAAAAACAACATTTTTCCCCGATGCAAGCACAAGTGTCCCCACCCCCAATTGGTTCATATGCTTGGAAGGAGCATTGAGAACATTTGCACTTCCACCCAGAAAGTTTCCAAGTATGTCTCCATGGCCACAGATAAGATGGTACTCCTGATGTGTCTGTAAGGGCAGTGGGCCAAGCCTGATACTCTAGATCATTCCGAATGGCCATTAGCTGGTCATTCAGGAAATCCTGAATTTCTGAACATGCTAGATCCGACTGCAATGCCTTCCCAGCCTCAGTGATATTCAATACCATCTCTGTCAGCAACTTCTGGGTCATAGAACTAAGGGCGGAGATAACATGTAACTCACCAACTCCAGCCTGTACCTGAGTTAGCTGTGCCCCAATTTCTCATCATGTTTTGGTTCTTAAAAATATTCCAAACTGCTGCTGCACTATTGGCCCCATCCCAAAGGGATCCGGTCAAGTCTCTCTTCTTTCTAGAGGAAATAACCCAAGCCCTCTTTTGTGCTAATCTAATGGCAGCCCCCTGTGAGCAATTTGGGTAAGTAGAGGTGATCTGGAAACTGGATAAAGGTAATGAAAATTTAACAGTCCCTAGTGTAGTGTTAATCACTGTCCATTGATATCCTAATACATTTTTCTTTGGTGTAGTACTATACCACATTCCCAAGCATGGGTTCCACAAGTTTCTTCACCAGGGTCAGTTCTTAATGTCTCTTGTAGGCAGGAATCCCTGGACTTTGTGGTTTCAATGAAGCAAGTGTTCCTTCTTCTCTTTTCCTGAAACAGTGTGGTTTAGCATCATACAGGGGAGAGGTTACTATCATATCACCCTGTAATGGTTTTGCGTCTTCTAAAAAAATTCAAAGGCACGGTAGGTCTGTCAGTGGACAAGGGAGAGGTTACTAGCACTTCACCTTGTCTTTTTTTCCTTTTTCCTGCTGTCCAGAAGGCACAGCAGAGCTAGAAGGAGAAATAGGCTTATCAGTCGGAGAGTCCTTCCGAGGTGGAGGGGTCTTTTTACAGTGAGAAGCATTGGTCCAAGTAGGCAGTCCTTGGCACTTCACAGCGGTGTTGGTGGTTAACAGGACTTGGAAAGGGCCTTTCCAGCATGGAGCCAAAGCAGTATTTCATTGGTGGATCTTTACATAGACTCAGTCTCCTTGTCTCAATGAATGGCAGGGCTGCTAGGGTCTTTGGGTAGCACTTTTTTTATCTGTGAGAAAAGAAACCTAACACATTTCATTAATATCTGGCAGTGTTTTGCAGATCTCATAGTTGCTTGGGCACATTCAGGCCCCCCTTTTCTTGGCTGTCAGCCAAGTCTTAGCTGTGGGCAGTGTCCTTGACTGGGGCCAGCATTTTATCTTTGCACTGAGCTTGCTAGCTATTTTTTCCAGTTAACTTGTTCTGTTCTTTTTCCTTCTCCCCTTTTTGGCTTCTTTTAACCTACAAAGGAAACTTCCATTCTTCACTCATACACCTTTTCCCAACAATGAACACATACACATTGCCATTATACAGTACATTAGTTTTATTACTCAATGTATGCCATGTACACCCTTCCAGTAAAATAACTTTATTACAGAGCTTTGGCGCAACAAGCCAGGACGAGCACACCCACTTTTGAGGAGTCCACTTGGTACAACCTCTGGTGTCCAATAGCTTTCCTCCCTCCCCAGCCCTCTGGCTAGAAATCTGAGGTAGCCAGAAGGATCCCATGGGCAATATGGGGAGTGGGTTAATCTTCCATGTCCTTGCTTCCAAAGACTGTTGGTATGCAAATTTTAACAACAATTTTGGCCATAGAACACAAAAATAATTCCTATTGTGCCAGTAAATGCATGGTACGTTGAATGCTATTCAGCTGGCATCCTCTGATGATTCGAAAGACAAAAGAACAGAGGTCTACCCCTTCTGGGCAGTCAGTCATTGCTTAAAATATTTCCTTTATATACACATACTCTTGTTGATTTTAGACAAAACAGAGGAATTACCACATATTTCCTTGTATTTGTTTCATAGGCAGCCCAGGTTTCAGTGGCTTCTACCTTATTAGTTAGAAAATTGCATTAATACAGATGCTTTCTGGCTTGCTTCCAGATCCAAAGCTATCCACAGCTTAAAGATTCTTATTTATAAAGGGACACAATTAACTTTCTCAGACTTTTGATTGCCTTTTACTTCTAACTCCTGCTTTCAAACACACAGTGATCTGAAAGAGACAAACCAACCTATATTGGTAGGTTTGCATTTCTTTTACCTCTGCTACAATATACACTGCACATGTTCTGGGGAAAATGCACATCCTCTCCACAATTCAATTTCCACAACACTAGCCACATCAATTTCTACACAAGGTGTAACTATTTCTTTTTGAACACCGGGTAAAGACCATTTACTTAACATATAATCCAAAGGGCTATCCTTAGAGGGTTTTACCAGAGACCCACCCATCTGTCTGCTGACACTCTAACAGAGAATTACACAGAGAACAGAGGGAATTATGGCCTAATAGGATCCTATTACAGGAATTTCTACTAATACTGACCGCTACAGGGGACGGGACAGAAGGATCTTAATTCGACCTCAGAGCTTCATCACACGCAATGGCTTCCACTCTGAGGAATTACGAATGAGAGGCTCAGTTCCGTCCACACACCTAATGCCCAAATGTATAAGACAGAAATTCATTAACCGGTTAACCAAAACCAAACCAAATCGAACCAGAACCAGAACCAGATAGTATCTCCTTATCCTATTAGGACTCACCTTATGAACCCCAGGGGCTGTGGTGAAGCAGAGAAAAGGGGCGAAACATCCCATTGGCGCCATTCCCAGTTCACCGCAGCCATCCGGAGTCCAATGTCCGAGCTAGGAGAGTCCCGGCGGAGTCGCCAGAAACTGTCACCGAAATATCGGGTCCACCTAGCTGAGAGCCAATAACAGCCA
>NW_020716202.1:0-1253 GCF_002925995.2 Terrapene triunguis
GGACGAGTAGTTTTCTGTTCCCTGAGTGACCAGACCTATTGGGATCCAGGAAGTGGGCGGGCAAAGCCCGCCCACTGCTAAAGGATCCCCCCCAGCCTAAGGGGGGGGTCCACAGGACCTGGAGACCAAAAAATTATGGAGGACAACTAATAAAAGAACAGGGACAGGAGTGAGGTCAAAGGGTCAAATGAAGCGAACCAGATGGGGACACTGAGCAGAGAACCCCGGACAGCACCCACTGCTCCTCAAAGGCATCAACGGAGCCAGTGGACGCCGCCCAGAGGAACTCTGCCCGGATATGTGAAAGAACGGAGGACCTGAAATACACCCCACAGTCACAGGAAACTCAATCGGCCAACCTCCTCACTCTGGTTTTATAGATGGCCAGTTTCGCTAGGGCCAGGAGGTCCTGCGACTTTGTGGGGCGACGGATAGGGAGTGCATGAATAAAAGGGTGAGGAGAAAAGTGCAACCAAAATCTTAACAAAATATCCGTGAGGAGCCGGAATAGGGGCTGCAGCCTGGCGCACTCCACGTAAACATGCGCCAGGGTCTCCCTCACGCTGCAAAAGGGGCAGGTGTCTGGGATAGGGGTAAACCACGCCAAGTACACGCCCGTGCTCACGGCTCCGTGAAGGAGCCGCCAACTGATGTCCCCGGTGGGCTTCGGGATCAGAGCAGAATAAAGGCTGGCCCACCGGGGCTCCTCACCCTCCAGAGGTGGCAGAAGGTCCCGCCACTTCGTATCGGGGCGGGACGCAAGGGTGAGGACATGAAGAACATGGAGCACGAGCGTGTATAGATGTTTCCTTGGCGCGGTCTGGAACAGAACCGGCTGCAGATGGTGCAGCCGCCTCATGGCGAATGGACGGGGAGAGGGCTGGTTGGGTCCACGGGGCAGGGGCCCGATGAAAAAGTCTGGAGGGCTCGGAGTGGAGGGTGGGCGGGGCATACCTTCTCGCAGGACCCGGTCAAGATAGTCCCGAGCAGCGGGCGGCAAAGCGGCCCTCACCTCCTGAAGTACGCGCCGGGGAGTACGAGGTCTGGAGAGCCCCATGCACTGAGCGAGCGTCAGGGGATCCAGCCAGTCTCCCCGGTTGTAGTCCAGGAGGTCTCCGACTTTGGTGACTTCTTCTAGGACCAACCTCTGGCGCACCATGGGGGACTCCGCCATGAAGCTGGGGGTTGTGTAGCAGAGGCTCCGCGAGGAGATCTGCCCCCACGGTGGCCGCCACGGACCTGGTCACTGAAAA
>NW_020716203.1:0-1253 GCF_002925995.2 Terrapene triunguis
GGACGAGTAGTTTTCTGTTCCCTGAGTGACCAGACCTATTGGGATCCAGGAAGTGGGCGGGCAAAGCCCGCCCACTGCTAAAGGATCCCCCCCAGCCTAAGGGGGGGGTCCACAGGACCTGGAGACCAAAAAATTATGGAGGACAACTAATAAAAGAACAGGGACAGGAGTGAGGTCAAAGGGTCAAATGAAGCGAACCAGATGGGGACACTGAGCAGAGAACCCCGGACAGCACCCACTGCTCCTCAAAGGCATCAACGGAGCCAGTGGACGCCGCCCAGAGGAACTCTGCCCGGATATGTGAAAGAACGGAGGACCTGAAATACACCCCACAGTCACAGGAAACTCAATCGGCCAACCTCCTCACTCTGGTTTTATAGATGGCCAGTTTCGCTAGGGCCAGGAGGTCCTGCGACTTTGTGGGGCGACGGATAGGGAGTGCATGAATAAAAGGGTGAGGAGAAAAGTGCAACCAAAATCTTAACAAAATATCCGTGAGGAGCCGGAATAGGGGCTGCAGCCTGGCGCACTCCACGTAAACATGCGCCAGGGTCTCCCTCACGCTGCAAAAGGGGCAGGTGTCTGGGATAGGGGTAAACCACGCCAAGTACACGCCCGTGCTCACGGCTCCGTGAAGGAGCCGCCAACTGATGTCCCCGGTGGGCTTCGGGATCAGAGCAGAATAAAGGCTGGCCCACCGGGGCTCCTCACCCTCCAGAGGTGGCAGAAGGTCCCGCCACTTCGTATCGGGGCGGGACGCAAGGGTGAGGACATGAAGAACATGGAGCACGAGCGTGTATAGATGTTTCCTTGGCGCGGTCTGGAACAGAACCGGCTGCAGATGGTGCAGCCGCCTCATGGCGAATGGACGGGGAGAGGGCTGGTTGGGTCCACGGGGCAGGGGCCCGATGAAAAAGTCTGGAGGGCTCGGAGTGGAGGGTGGGCGGGGCATACCTTCTCGCAGGACCCGGTCAAGATAGTCCCGAGCAGCGGGCGGCAAAGCGGCCCTCACCTCCTGAAGTACGCGCCGGGGAGTACGAGGTCTGGAGAGCCCCATGCACTGAGCGAGCGTCAGGGGATCCAGCCAGTCTCCCCGGTTGTAGTCCAGGAGGTCTCCGACTTTGGTGACTTCTTCTAGGACCAACCTCTGGCGCACCATGGGGGACTCCGCCATGAAGCTGGGGGTTGTGTAGCAGAGGCTCCGCGAGGAGATCTGCCCCCACGGTGGCCGCCACGGACCTGGTCACTGAAAA
>NW_020716204.1:0-3253 GCF_002925995.2 Terrapene triunguis
AAAGAATTGGTGAAACTAGGCTGATGACAAGCACCTTTGTTAACCCAATGATTGATTTTTTGGACAGGTTTATTCCCTGGAGAGCTTTTTTGCCATGACCTTCCACTATGTAACATTCAACTATTCAGATAATATACATTCTACTAGCAGTCCATCAGACAGCAGAAGCCCGTACAGCATCGTTTGACAGCCGTCTTTATTTTTTCTCTCTAGTGCTTATGGGGAGAAGACTTCATGACCCCTTCTTACTTCAAAATCTTTGGGTGTAAACATGCAACCTGATCCTCCCACTCCCATCTCCCATCCAGTTTGAAGGGCTTGTGTATGGTGTCCCATTGTCCCCCATGGGGATGGCTGCCCCTAAATGAGTTGAACTTCTCCCTGCCGTGGAAATATTACACACAGCAATTATTTCAACCAAAAGCAGAAATAAGGCTGGGATGCTTCCCTGTGAAGTGGCTCTCCACCATGCACTGCTTTTAACAGCAGAGAAGTTTAGCAAGGAAGATTATTCAAACCTCCTCATAGGCTAAATTCCTCTCTCTGCCCCACCTCCCCAGCAGTCAGGGCCCAGGAACTCCAATAACCTGAACTGAGGTAAATAGGAGGGATATTGATTCCCCACTGCACTGGGGTGGCCTGTTGTTCCCCACACACTCAGCCAAGGAGAGCAGATTTCCTTTCCCGCCCAGCTCAGAGTCATTTACCTTTCTGCAGGACATAAGGGAGTCAGAAAATGTGAGAAGAAGTCTCACCTTCTTCCTGTCTGTAGTTACCTTTGTCATCTCCCAAGCAGCTGTCATACACTTTACAGGGACATTTCCCACTAGGGTGGCCAGATGTCCCGATTTTATAGGGACAGTCCCAATTTTGGGGTCTTTTTCTTATATAGGCTCCTATTACCCCCCACCCCCTCTCCCAATTGTTCACATTTGCTGTCTGGTCACCTATTTCCCACCCTGGGGTAGGTGCTGTAGATTTGGCAGTGCACTGCAGTTGCCCCAGCATCCCTATTATTGCATGGAGACACTGCCCTCACCATGCTCTGTACTGCTGCCTAATCTGTGATTAGAATAGGCAGCAGAGAAATGTATTCCTGATCATGCAAACTGTGCAGTCACATGCACCCTTTATCTTGTACTGTGTGATGCAGTTCTCTCTACTTCACCTTCTAATGAAGAAAGTTCTGTAAGATTCTTAGCTGTGTCTCAGCCATCGTTCATTTGGGATTTGTGTCATCAGAATGGGCCATGTTCTCAAATTCCTTACATTTCCATAAATCCATTTTATACCGCTGGCCTCACTGACTTCAGTGGAATGATACTGGGGATCTGGGGAACTCACCATTGATTTCAGTGGATCTACATTGCTTTACCCAAGCTGGGGATCTGGTCCATTGATTTCAGATGATCTGCACTTAGAGTTGTGCACAGATACAAAATTTATATCCATGGGTGCAGATATCCACAGATATAAAGCTGACCTCTGCAGCGCTGCAGGGCTCTAGTGACAATAAGCAACACCAGCAGGGTCGTGGCCAGCAACCGGACCAGGAACTGCAGCAGCATGTCAGACCACTCGCAGGAGCCAGCGCCCAGCCCAGGCAGCTCCTCTGCCATGGCTGTACTGCCCCCAGCATGGGCCACTGGGGCAGGCACCAGGCTCACTGGCAGCTGTCCCTGCTCATGCTAATGTGTGCATCGATCTTGCACACCACTATTAAATGACCTCCAGAAGTGGACCACCATGGAGATAATCTTGCTTATCACTGAGCTGAATTTCTTCTGTTGACCGCTGGAAAAGAGTCTGAGACATAGGTCCTTGTATTAGAGGCCTAGTATGAGACAGGACCTGCTCACAGAATCTGGCAAGAACAGGGCTAATATTGCAGAAATATACATTCTATGAAGTGCTAGTCACAGAGTACTTATGCAAACACATTTTGATATTAAGTGGTACCAGAACATTCTGATATTAAGGATGATACAAAAAAATTCCCCAAGGATAACACACTGACCCCTCCTGAAAGATAAGGTCAGGATAACAGTATGTAATAAAAATGTTTTAATTAAACCAACATGTACAAGATAATGAATAATAACTAGCCATGTTAGGGGGAAGTAACTACAATAACTATGTCACAGGGCCAGTACTATCATGTTTGTATCGGAGTAAAAAGATGTATTTCAGAGAGAGTATTTTTGTTTGGCCTTAGGGAGGAATGGAATGTCCCACCATTCACTATTGTTACGAGTATACATGTATTAGTGTTCCAGTGGATAACGCAGAATACTAGTACCATGCTTTGTTGACAATAAACCAGGCTTAATGCCTTTGTACCTTAATGGATCTTGTGGTCATTAGGTGGTT
Organism: Terrapene triunguis; assembly: GCF_002925995.2. NCBI lineage: Eukaryota > Metazoa > Chordata > Testudines > Emydidae > Terrapene > Terrapene triunguis. The sequence continues at coordinate 2,371 of NW_020716204.1, forward strand.
CACTCGAGGTCTGACATGCCAGCTGTTTGCACTGGGCTATGGGGACACACAAAGGAAACACACATGCAGCCAAACATCTATTAACATCTAATCAGACTGGTGACCCTCACATGCAGCCAAAAACACACATGCAGACAAACATCTAACCACAGCCATGACCTACAGCATTAGGCAGTGATGCTGGTGTTACTTGTCTCGCTCTGGACACACTCAGGAGCCATCATGCTGTATTGTGGGGAAGCCTCTGCACTGGCTGTTCATAGATTTGTAAATTTTAAAGCAGGAAGGATCCATTACATTAAGTAGACACACCTCCCATATAACACAGACCTACCTATATTGAGTATAGATAACTCAGGGCCCAATCTAATTCACATTCAAATCAAAGAGAGTTTTACCATTGACCCCATCTGTGACAAAGCTGTCCCAGAGAAAGGGAATAGATCCCTTACATTCCATGACCTGTGATCACAATGTTCCCTCCTGGCCTTGGAATAGATAGATAGATAGATATGATTTTTAAGCCAATGTGAATACTTTTGGGAGGAGACATTTTTGAACATTTGGCCCTGGTAATGCTGCCTTATTTTCCAACAAGAAAAGGTTTAATTTGAATTTTTTGAATTTGAATAACCAGCCCTAGTTATCTAATTGTTTTTATTCTTGCTTACAAGGCAGATTCCTCCTTTGTCCTTGTTTCTGAGCTCTGCGGGCCTCCAGGGAATAACAGCCCTGGTACACGTCAGATAAATCACCTGGATAAATCTCCTTAGCAAGGCACCAGTGGCTCACTGTTAGGAAGGTTTGCCTTGGGTACCCACCATATCAAAAGGAGATCTTGTCTTAAGTGGTGACTCCAGAGCACTGGTAGGATGGGAATTGC
>NW_020716205.1:0-3253 GCF_002925995.2 Terrapene triunguis
AAAGAATTGGTGAAACTAGGCTGATGACAAGCACCTTTGTTAACCCAATGATTGATTTTTTGGACAGGTTTATTCCCTGGAGAGCTTTTTTGCCATGACCTTCCACTATGTAACATTCAACTATTCAGATAATATACATTCTACTAGCAGTCCATCAGACAGCAGAAGCCCGTACAGCATCGTTTGACAGCCGTCTTTATTTTTTCTCTCTAGTGCTTATGGGGAGAAGACTTCATGACCCCTTCTTACTTCAAAATCTTTGGGTGTAAACATGCAACCTGATCCTCCCACTCCCATCTCCCATCCAGTTTGAAGGGCTTGTGTATGGTGTCCCATTGTCCCCCATGGGGATGGCTGCCCCTAAATGAGTTGAACTTCTCCCTGCCGTGGAAATATTACACACAGCAATTATTTCAACCAAAAGCAGAAATAAGGCTGGGATGCTTCCCTGTGAAGTGGCTCTCCACCATGCACTGCTTTTAACAGCAGAGAAGTTTAGCAAGGAAGATTATTCAAACCTCCTCATAGGCTAAATTCCTCTCTCTGCCCCACCTCCCCAGCAGTCAGGGCCCAGGAACTCCAATAACCTGAACTGAGGTAAATAGGAGGGATATTGATTCCCCACTGCACTGGGGTGGCCTGTTGTTCCCCACACACTCAGCCAAGGAGAGCAGATTTCCTTTCCCGCCCAGCTCAGAGTCATTTACCTTTCTGCAGGACATAAGGGAGTCAGAAAATGTGAGAAGAAGTCTCACCTTCTTCCTGTCTGTAGTTACCTTTGTCATCTCCCAAGCAGCTGTCATACACTTTACAGGGACATTTCCCACTAGGGTGGCCAGATGTCCCGATTTTATAGGGACAGTCCCAATTTTGGGGTCTTTTTCTTATATAGGCTCCTATTACCCCCCACCCCCTCTCCCAATTGTTCACATTTGCTGTCTGGTCACCTATTTCCCACCCTGGGGTAGGTGCTGTAGATTTGGCAGTGCACTGCAGTTGCCCCAGCATCCCTATTATTGCATGGAGACACTGCCCTCACCATGCTCTGTACTGCTGCCTAATCTGTGATTAGAATAGGCAGCAGAGAAATGTATTCCTGATCATGCAAACTGTGCAGTCACATGCACCCTTTATCTTGTACTGTGTGATGCAGTTCTCTCTACTTCACCTTCTAATGAAGAAAGTTCTGTAAGATTCTTAGCTGTGTCTCAGCCATCGTTCATTTGGGATTTGTGTCATCAGAATGGGCCATGTTCTCAAATTCCTTACATTTCCATAAATCCATTTTATACCGCTGGCCTCACTGACTTCAGTGGAATGATACTGGGGATCTGGGGAACTCACCATTGATTTCAGTGGATCTACATTGCTTTACCCAAGCTGGGGATCTGGTCCATTGATTTCAGATGATCTGCACTTAGAGTTGTGCACAGATACAAAATTTATATCCATGGGTGCAGATATCCACAGATATAAAGCTGACCTCTGCAGCGCTGCAGGGCTCTAGTGACAATAAGCAACACCAGCAGGGTCGTGGCCAGCAACCGGACCAGGAACTGCAGCAGCATGTCAGACCACTCGCAGGAGCCAGCGCCCAGCCCAGGCAGCTCCTCTGCCATGGCTGTACTGCCCCCAGCATGGGCCACTGGGGCAGGCACCAGGCTCACTGGCAGCTGTCCCTGCTCATGCTAATGTGTGCATCGATCTTGCACACCACTATTAAATGACCTCCAGAAGTGGACCACCATGGAGATAATCTTGCTTATCACTGAGCTGAATTTCTTCTGTTGACCGCTGGAAAAGAGTCTGAGACATAGGTCCTTGTATTAGAGGCCTAGTATGAGACAGGACCTGCTCACAGAATCTGGCAAGAACAGGGCTAATATTGCAGAAATATACATTCTATGAAGTGCTAGTCACAGAGTACTTATGCAAACACATTTTGATATTAAGTGGTACCAGAACATTCTGATATTAAGGATGATACAAAAAAATTCCCCAAGGATAACACACTGACCCCTCCTGAAAGATAAGGTCAGGATAACAGTATGTAATAAAAATGTTTTAATTAAACCAACATGTACAAGATAATGAATAATAACTAGCCATGTTAGGGGGAAGTAACTACAATAACTATGTCACAGGGCCAGTACTATCATGTTTGTATCGGAGTAAAAAGATGTATTTCAGAGAGAGTATTTTTGTTTGGCCTTAGGGAGGAATGGAATGTCCCACCATTCACTATTGTTACGAGTATACATGTATTAGTGTTCCAGTGGATAACGCAGAATACTAGTACCATGCTTTGTTGACAATAAACCAGGCTTAATGCCTTTGTACCTTAATGGATCTTGTGGTCATTAGGTGGTTCACTCGAGGTCTGACATGCCAGCTGTTTGCACTGGGCTATGGGGACACACAAAGGAAACACACATGCAGCCAAACATCTATTAACATCTAATCAGACTGGTGACCCTCACATGCAGCCAAAAACACACATGCAGACAAACATCTAACCACAGCCATGACCTACAGCATTAGGCAGTGATGCTGGTGTTACTTGTCTCGCTCTGGACACACTCAGGAGCCATCATGCTGTATTGTGGGGAAGCCTCTGCACTGGCTGTTCATAGATTTGTAAATTTTAAAGCAGGAAGGATCCATTACATTAAGTAGACACACCTCCCATATAACACAGACCTACCTATATTGAGTATAGATAACTCAGGGCCCAATCTAATTCACATTCAAATCAAAGAGAGTTTTACCATTGACCCCATCTGTGACAAAGCTGTCCCAGAGAAAGGGAATAGATCCCTTACATTCCATGACCTGTGATCACAATGTTCCCTCCTGGCCTTGGAATAGATAGATAGATAGATATGATTTTTAAGCCAATGTGAATACTTTTGGGAGGAGACATTTTTGAACATTTGGCCCTGGTAATGCTGCCTTATTTTCCAACAAGAAAAGGTTTAATTTGAATTTTTTGAATTTGAATAACCAGCCCTAGTTATCTAATTGTTTTTATTCTTGCTTACAAGGCAGATTCCTCCTTTGTCCTTGTTTCTGAGCTCTGCGGGCCTCCAGGGAATAACAGCCCTGGTACACGTCAGATAAATCACCTGGATAAATCTCCTTAGCAAGGCACCAGTGGCTCACTGTTAGGAAGGTTTGCCTTGGGTACCCACCATATCAAAAGGAGATCTTGTCTTAAGTGGTGACTCCAGAGCACTGGTAGGATGGGAATTGC
>NW_020716206.1:0-2542 GCF_002925995.2 Terrapene triunguis
TAGCCATGTGTGACATATTTAACAGCATAAACAGAAATATGGTAAATTACATATTTAATATCTAAACCTAGGAATAAATAATAAAAAACATAAATGTTATGTGACCAGGTTAATGTTGTATTGAGAACTTTAAATTCTGCATTGTTACTTTGCATTTGACTGCTTTTATTTTAACTTTAATATTACATTAAAGAAGCATCTTAAAATTGTATATAATTTCTTATATCTGTCTGCCTGTAAATCCAGGTGCTTTAGTTACCATGAGTCCAATTTTGCAGGGTAGAGAGGAATTAAACCTAATAAATGGAAAAACTGTAAACGGTTAAACAATTTTAAGCACTGCAGGTCAGTAAATGAAAGTTTTACTGTTCTCATACTAACATTAACAAGGCTATGTTGTACATCTTTTTTATTTTATTATGTAAGTATGATTAGTTATATATTAAATTATATTCTTTTAAAAAGAAAAAAGATTACAAAATTTTGCAAAATGGCCACATAAAGTTTTCAGTGCAAATAGATGGCCTCACATGGACAGTCGGTATATTACATAGCACTTTTTTTTGCTTATGTCACTTTTGGAGAGCTATAAGTAGACAATGAAATTGCAGAATTTAGATTTGAGACTCAAGCTTTCTGTAGTCTTGCTGTGCTTCAAATCAGGTGGACAAGGTAGTGCATCCAGGCCTGGGTAGGAGCCTTTGTCTCATGTCAAACCTCTCAACTACAATGCACAGGGCTCTCAGAGGTAATTCAAAGCTCCAGCCTCTCTGAAAGGGGTGCCTTCATATTCAAATCATTAAAAAGGCCATACAATTTTATATAAATAGAACATAGGGGCTTGGGGTTCATGAGAATTTGTCCATTTATTCTGAGAGGCTAAAAGCCCACACAAATAGTTTTTCAGGTGAATCATAGTATGTATCAGTGATATGTATAATGCTCTGGATCACAGACAATATAGACACTTGTGTTTGTGCTGATACAGCTTTTTTCAAGGCTGTTTTAACTTATGATCTTGAGAGATTTTCCTGCCCTATTGTTGTTGAGGAAATAGTGCACCGATCCCCTTAAGTTAGAGATTGATTTTACCCATTCAGAGAAGAGAGAGGTTTTCTTATCTATTAAGAGTCGATAAGATCATTATTCTGTGGTTAACACTGTTAGTGTGCTTGTTTGTTGTTTGTCCTATTTCTGAAAAATTTTTCATTGAGGCCAATCACTTTTTCTTTATATGTAGTTTCAACTTCAAGTTTTTTCTTTGTTGTATTATCGTTGGTTAAGTGCTTCACTGAAGCCAAATTTGGGTGTGATTTTCTGACTCTTCTTTAACCCTTTCTCACTCCAGCCAAGTGCCTCTCCCCTCTCAACTTATAAATATACTTTATTGTGAGTTAAATAGCATTCATGGGTGAGGCTGCTAGATCACCTGCATTGGTGGCCAGAACTTCTGCTCTTTCACTAGTCATTTCTGCTTGTTCAAGAGTGACTTAAGCAAAACTTTCATCTGGTTAGAGACTGCCATTGTCCATTACAGAAATACCATTTACAGGTAAGAGAGAAATCTATTTAAATTTGAAAACTATTCACAGTACGTTTTTTACGTAGAAAGATATTCTTCTTCTTTGAATGATGTCCCTGTGGGTGCTCCACTTCAGGTGTCTGTGCACCCCTGTGCCGTTGATCGGAGAGTTTCAGCAGCAGTGTCCATCTGGATTGTGCATGCGCCGTGGTTGTCTTGCAGTGCCATTGGCGCCTCATCTATTGTATGTGCGACTCGACACCCTCAGTTCCTTCTCTATTGGCCCCAGCCTGAGATGGAGCTCCATAGCGGTGTCCCAACATCTGTGACAAACCTAGAAAAAGTAGTTCGAAATAGTTTTAAGTTTCATAGTATAGTTAGTAGTAGTTTAGTTAGTCTTCATTAGTCTCAGTTACTTAAATTTTTTCTTTCCTCAGAGCAGGAAACATTCAACCCCACTCAACAATGCCTGGTTCTCCGGGTTTTAAAAGATGTGGCGCCTGCTGAGACACTATACCTGTCTGACGGTCATTCCCTCTGTGTCCACTGCCTTGGTGAGTTGCACATCTCCCAGAAGTGCACTCAATGCAGTACTTTGAAGGCCAGAGCTAGACAGGATCGAGACCTCCATCTGAAGCTCATCCGACCGGCCTCTGAGCCAGGGCAAAAGACTCCCAGGTACATCACTCTCAGTGAAGGAAAAGGCTTATTCCTCAAAAAGATCGAGGAAAAGAGCTATGAACTCACCGCAGAGACTAAAAAAAAATGGTCTCCTGCTAGGTCGCTGTCCTCAGTGCCAACCGCATCACGGGTAAGCACCTTTGAGGCACCAGGCACCTCTGGCACCATCCACACTGGGACCCCATTGGAAAGAGAAGGAGTCGAGGCAAACATCTAAACCTTCCTCCTCCTCTACGGCACGAACAACACCGATGAAATACACAGTGCCAAAACCCTCACCAATGGCTGTGCCACCACCACTAGTGCCGACAACTTCCTTGGCACCGACAGAGAGGGCGA
>NW_020716207.1:0-5352 GCF_002925995.2 Terrapene triunguis
TCCCAATGCCTGATGGGGCAAAAACAGTGTCGCGGGTGATTCTGGGTACATGTCGTCAGGCCACCACTCCCTCCATGAAAGCAACGGCAAACAATCGTTTCGCGCCTTTTTTCAGCCCAGATGCCATAGCACTGGGATCATGGATCCCGCTTAGATCACCGCGGCAATTATGAGCACTATAAGCACCACGTGCATTATCCTGGAGTATATGCAGAACCAGAACCTGCCAAAGCAAAACCAGGCGATGGCAGCGCGGTGACTAGAGTGATGACATAGATATGGACATAGACTTCTCACAAAGTACAGGCCCCGGCAATGTGCACATCATGGTGTTAATGGGGCAGGTTCATGCTGTGGAACTCCGATTCTGGGCCCGGGAAACAAGCACAGAGTGGTGGGACCGCATAGTGTTGCAGGTCTGGGACGAATCCCAGTGGCTGCGAAACTTTTGCATGCGTAAGGGCACTTTCATGGAACTTTGTGACTTGCTTTCCCCTGCCCTGAAGCGCCAGAATACCAAGATGAGAGCAGCCCTCACAGTTGAGAAGCAAGTGGCGATAGCCCTGTGGAAGCTTGCAACGCCAGACAGCTACCAGTCAATCGGGCATCAATTTGGAGTGGGCAAATCTACTATGAGGGCTGCTGTGATCCAAGTAGCCAATGCAATCAAGAGTAGTGACTCTGGGAAATGTGCAGGTCATAGTGGATGGCTTTGCTGCAGTGGGATTCCCTAACTGTGGTGGGGCGATAGACGGAACCCATATCCCTATCTTGGCACCGGAGCACCAAGCCAGCGAGTACATAAACCGAAAGGGGTACTTTTCAATGCTGCTGCAAGCACTGGTGGATCACAAGGGACGTTTCACCAACATCAACGTGGGATGGCCGGGAAAGGTACATGACGCTCGCGTCTTCAGGTACTCTGGTCTGTTTCAAAAGCTGCAGGAAGGGACTTTCTTCCCAGACCAGAAAATAACCGTTGGGGATGTTGAAATGCCTATAGTGATCCTTGGGGACCCAGCCTACCCCTTAATGCCATGGCTCATGAAGCCATACACAGGCAGCCTGGACAGTAGTCAGGAGCTGTTCAACTATAGCAACTGAGCAAGTGCAGAATGGTTGTAGAATGTGCATTTGGATGTTTAAAAGCGCACTGGTGCAGTTTACTGACTCGGATAGACCTCAGCGAAACCAATATTCCCATTGTTATTACTGCTTGCTGTGCGCTCCACAATATCTGTGAGAATAAGGGGGAGACATTTATGGCGGGGTGGGAGGTTGAGGCAAATCGCCTGGCCGCTGATTACGCACAGTCAGACACCAGGGCGGTTAGAAGAGCACAGCAGGGCGAGGTACGCATCAGAGAAGCTTTGAAAACCAGTTTCATGACTGGCCAGGCTATGGTGTGAAAGTTCTGTTTGTTTCTCCTTGATGAAACCTACCGCGCCCTTGGTTCACTCTACTTCCCTGTAAGCTAGCCACCTTCCCCCCTTCGATCACCGCTTGCAGAGGCAATAAAGTCATGGTAACTTCACATTCATGCATTCTTTATTAATTCATCACACAAATAGGGGGATAACTGCCAAGGTAGCCTGGGAGGGGTGGGGGAAGAGGGAAGCACCGTGTGGGGTGGGGGAGGAGGGAAGGACCAGAACACACTGCACTTTAAAACTTATTGAAGGCCAGCCTTCTGTTGCTTGGGCAATCCTCTGGGGTGGAGTGGCTGGGTGGCTGGAGGCCCCTCCGTTGCGTTCTTGGGCGTCTGGGTGAGGGCTGTTGGTTACACGGGCTGTAGCGGTGGTCTGTGCTCCTGCTGCCTTTCCTGCAGCTCAACCATACGCCGGAGCATATCAGTTTGATGCTCCAGCAGACGGAGCATCGACTCTTGCCTTCTGTCAGCAAGCTGACGCCACCTATCCTCTTCAGCCCACCACTTCTCCTCGCGTTCATATTGTGCTTTCCTGCACTCTGACATTGTCTGCCTCCACGAATTCTGCTGTGCTCTGTCAGTGTGGGAGGACAGCAGGAGCTCTGAGAACATGTCATCCCGAGTGCGTTTTTTTCGCCTTCTAATCTTCGCTAGCCTCTGCGAAGGAGAAACACTTGCAGCTGGTGGGGGGAAAGGGAGATTGGTAGTTAAAAAGACACATTTTAGAGAACAATAGGATCACTCTTTCCCGTTAAACCTTGCTGTTCACATTACACAGCACATAGGGTGACCAGATCGCAAGAGTGAAATATCAGGACACATTGGGCGAGCAGGGAGGGGAGAGGACGACAATGACAGCCACAGGTGCACAGAGCCATGAGAGGGGGCCCTAGGAAGCTGCGAGAGGGGTTGTACGGCCCCTGCTGCAGCCCGCACCACAAGCCACAGGGCAAGGACACCTATTGAATTCAATGAGAATTTTGCATGTGAATTGATGTACCTAGTTCTGAGATTATAAAGCCAGAAGGGATCCGGTGATCACCTGGTCTCACCGCCGGTATAGCACAGACATAGAACTTTCCCAAAATAATTCCTAGAGGATAGCTTTTAGAAAAACACCATGACCCTTAGTATATTGTTAATCGTTAATTACTCTTACCATTGAAAAAGTATGCCTTATATCCAGTCTGAATTTGTCTAGCTGCAACTTCCAACCGTTGGCTCATGCTCTACCTTTCTCTGCTAGACTGAAGTGCCCATTATTAACTATTTGTTCCCCATGTAGATACTTACAGTCTATAACCAAGTCACTTCTTAACCTTCTTTTTGTTAAGCACAATAGATTGAGGTCCTTGAGTTGATCACTATAAGGCATGTTTTATAATCCTTTAATCAGTCTTGTGACTCTTCTCTGAACACTCTCCAGTTTATCAATATCCTTCTTAAATTGTGCACACCAGAACTGGACACAGTATTCCAACAGTGGTTGCACCAGTGCCAAATACAGAGATAAAATAACCTCTCTACTCCTGCTTGAGATTCCCCTATTTAGGCATCTGGTCGCCCTATTTCTCTATGCATTTCCCCAGGTTTTTTTGTAAAAATCAAAACTGAACTGCCCCAGAAATTCTGGCATGTGCCATCATTGTGAAACTCACATGGCTCCAACCCTGCCGATGGACCTTTAGATCCACTGCACAGACTTCTGCCACTTGAGCTAATGGAGTAAGTGATGGCAGAGGCAGTAGGTTGTCATCCTGTATGTGATAGATCAGCTCTATAGGGGGATGAGACACTTCTTTTGCCACTGGGTTTCACAGATATCTGCTGACAGAAGAGGAACTGTGAAACTCAGGAATCCTGGGTCTATCCCAGGCTCCTGAATGGAGTGGTCTCTAGTAGTCAAAGACCCTTCTTCCCGTCCCCTCCAGTCTATGTCTATCCTATTGCTGTCTAACCCGCCCCAGCTCCTCATCTGATTTCAACTGCCCCCCACTACTGCTCTGGATTCCTTGTCCCAGTTTCCTGGTCCTGTCTCACTCTCCTCTCTCCCCGCCCCCATCCCTCAGATGGGATGTTCGTTCCAGATTGGCAAAATTATAAGGCTTCCCAACATTTCAACACTTCCCATTCTAAATTTTCGGTTGCTTAACTATAGGCTAGTTCTGCCTACAACAAAGCATATTCAGAACCTCTGATTAAAGGGATTATAAGTGTAGCAACCTCCATCATAGCTAGTCACCAAAGATTGAACCCGAGCCATCCAGACTTAAAAGCATGAGCTTCTACTACTTGAGTTCAAGCTGTAACTCCCTTAGCTGGTAGCTATACAGTTATCCTCTAAAAATCCACCACAGGAGGGCACAAAACACATGTTGGACAGTGAATTACAAAAGTGCCAAATATTATTATTAGACCTGCAATACTTTTCACAATGAACATCAGCAGGGGATAAACTGGGAGTTTAAGAATATTTGGAAAGCAATTTTAGAATAACATTCAGTGCTGTGGTTTAAAAGAAAAAAAACGGTTAAAACTCATAACTTAGCAGTATTCAGTGTTTGAAAAAAAAACTTCTAGGAGCTATGGGATACAAATTAAGAATATTGAAACAGGAAGATGTTCTGCTTAGTTACCACTTGGGCAAGGCGGCGTGCTATGTAATACTTGCAAGATTTCACTGTAATGTTTTACAATATATAGCAATAATGCTGATTCCATTGATATTGTTGAGCAATTCATGCTGATTTTATTTCAGCCCACATCTTAATAGTTTGGAATACTATAGATCACAATTTTCAGCTCAGTTGGTCTGAACATGCAGAGCTCTAAAACTGCTATGCTCTAAACTGTATATTAACTACAGTTTTATAAACATGCATGTCAGATAACTGTGTGCCACTACTACTAGACAGTGGCACAAGGCAATTCAGTGTGAATCACAGCAATGTAGGACTGGAAGGGATATCAACAGGTCATCTAGTCAAACCCCTGCACTGAGGCAGGACTGAGTAATAACGACACTAGACCATCCTTGACAGGTGTTTGTCTAAGGCCTGGTCTACACTACGAGTTTAGGTCGACTTTAGCCGCGTTAAATCAAATTAAGCCTGGACATGTTCACACGACGAAGCCCTTTCTTTCGACTTAAAGGGCCCTTTAAACTGGTTTCTTTTCTCCACCTCCGACGAGGGGATTAGCGATAAAATCGGCCTTAGGGGGTCGGAATTGGGGTAGTGTGGACTGAATTTGACGTTATTCATCTCTGGGAGCTATCCCACAGTGCTTCATTGTGACCGCTCTGGACAGCACTCTCAACTCAGATGCACTGGCCAGGTAGACAGTAAAAGCCCCACGAACGTTTGAATTTCATTTCCTGTTTGCTCAGCGTGGAGAGCACAGGTGACCACGCAGAGCTCATCAGCACAGGTAACCATGATGGAGTCCCAGGATCGCAAAAGAGCTCCATCATGGACAGAACGGGAGGTACGGGATCTGCTCGCCATATGGGGAGATGAATCAGTGCTGGCTGAACTCCGAAGCAGTAAACGAAATGGCAAAATATTAGAAAAGGTCTCCAAGGCCATGAAGGACAGAGGCCATAATAGGGACGCACAGCAGTGCCGCGTGAAAATTAAGGAGCTAAGGCAAGCCTACCACAAAGCCAGAGAAGCAAACGGAAGGTCCGGGGCTGAGCCGCAAACATGCCGCTTCTACGCGGAGCTGCATGCCATTCTAGGGGGTGCAGCCACCACTAGCCCAAGCGTGTGCTATCAGTCCCTCACTGGAGAAACACACAGGGAAGAGGGTTTCGGAAGAGGAGGATGGAGAAAATGTAGATAGCTCACAGCCGCAAGGAAGCGGAGAAACCGGTTTCCCCAACAGCCAGGATATGTTTGTCACCCTGGACCTGGAACCAGTAA
>NW_020716208.1:0-4325 GCF_002925995.2 Terrapene triunguis
GAGGTGCCCCTTCCTGCTCTGCTGAACAGAAATATTCCCCGCTGTTAGCCACGCGGTGGGGGGGAGGGGTGAAGTGATCATCCCAGAGAATTGGGTGTGTGGGGGAGAGGAGTTAGTTGGGTTTTTTCTGCATGTTAACCCTGAAACCGCAGCCCCTCCTTTTACATTGCAAACCCATTTTAAATGGCCAACCCAACGGGTGCTTGGTATGGGAAATGAGAGCACTACTGTTTGAAACCATTCCCACATGTTAAGAAGGTTAAAAAAGCCAAAAGACTGTGTCTTACCATGGCTCCCTGCAAGCTGAAATCTGTGGCCTGGCACTGCGTGAGTGATCTCTCACACCAAACCGGCAGGCCCTCAATATAAGAGGAAAAATGCGACCTTGTAACAAAAGCACATGTGCTGTGTAATGTGAACAGCAAAATTTAACGTGAAAGAGTGTACCCATTGTTCTCTAAAATGTGTCTTTTTTAAACCATCTCTCCCTTCTCCTCCACCAGCTGCAAATGTTTCTCCTTCACAGAGGCTAGTGAAGATTAGAAAGAGAAAACGTAGGACGCATGATGACATGTTTACAGAGCTACAGATGTCCTCCCACGCTGACAGAGCACAGCAGAATGCGTGGAGGCAGTCAATGACTGATTACAGAAAAGCACAATATGAACGAGAGGAGAGGTGGCGTGCTGAATCGCGGGATGAACAGAGCAAGTTGCGGGCTGAAGATGATAGGTGGCGTCAGCTTGCACACAGAAGGCAAGAGTCGATGCTCCGGCTGCTGGAGTTTCGCAGCCACTGGGAATCGTTCCACACCTGCAGCACGATGCGGTCCCACCAGTCTGTGCTTGTTTCCCCGGCCCAGAATCTGCGTTCCACGGCATGAACCTGCCCCAGTAACACCATGATTTCCACATTGCTGGGGCCTGTGCCTTGTGAGAGGTCTATGTCCATGTCAATTTCCTCATCACTCTCATCGCCGCGCTGCAATCGCCTCCTCGGCTGGTCCTGATTTGCTTTGGCATGCTCTGGCTCTGCATATACTCCAGGACAGTGCGCGTGGTGTTCATAGTGCTCATAATTGCCGCGGTGATCTGAGCGGGCTCCATGATCCCAGTGCTAGCTATGGCGTCTGGTCTGAAAAAAGGCGCGAAACTAGTATCTGACGGACCAGGGAGGGAGGGGCGAGTGACGACATGGCGTACAGGTACAGGGAATTAAAATCAACAAAGGTGGCTGTGCATCAGGGAGAAACACAAACAACTGTCACACAGAATGGCCCCCCGCAAAGATTGAACTCAAAAGCCTGGGTTTAGCAGGCCGTTGATTTGACGGAGGGAGGGGGAAGCAAATGAATACAGAACAAATCTATTATTTACATCTTAAGACGACGGTGCAGCATGACTGATAGCCCTCGGCATCTTCTGGGTGCTTGGCAGCAAATACTGGGCGCTTGGCAGTTATGATGACGATGGCCTTCAGGCCTATTGCACGATCTGCTGCTCAGGGAAGACTCTGCTAATGTGTAATGATCCAACAGAGCACTTGGCAGAAAATGGCATACTACGACTGATAGCCATCATCGTCATTGTGAAGGCAGCAAAATATGACTGGGGGGATGGGAGACTGGGGGACATACAGAGTTCCAGCCACTACTGTACGACGATGACGGTTACCAGTCCTAATACACCATCTACTGCCAAAAGGCAAAGGGCTGGTGCAATGCAGCCCTACGGCTGCCAGCCCCACAGCTGTCAGCACCCAGATCACCGATGAAGGCTACCAGTCATGCTGCACCGTCTACCGCCAAAAGGCAGTTAGCTGCTGCTGTGTAGCAATGCAGTCCCACGTCTGCCGGCACCCAGATGACATATGGTGACGGAGCTGAGCTGAGCGGGCTCCATGCTTGCCGTGGTATGTTGTCTGCACAGGTAACCCAGGTAAAAAGGCGCGAATCTATTGTCTGCCGTTGCTCTGACGGAGGGGGAGGGGCCTGACGACATGTACCCAGAACCCCCCGCGACACTGTTTTGCATCATTCGGGCATTGGGATCTCAACCCAGAATTCCAATGGGCGGCGGAGACTGCGAGAACTGTGGGATAGCTACCCATAGTGCAATGGGCCGGAAGTCAACGCTAGCCTCGGTACTGTGGACGCGGTCCGCCGACTTAATGCACTTAGAGCATTTTATGTGGGGACACACACAATCGGATGTATACAACCGATTTCTATAAAACCGGCTTCTATTAATTCGACCTAATTTCGTAGTGTAGACATACCCTCACTTCTTAAAAAACTCCAATGACTGCTATTCCATAACCTCTCTAGGTAATTTGTCCAGTGCTTAACTACCTTTACAGTTAGGAAGTTTTCCCTAATGTCTAACCTAAATCTCCCTTGCTACAATTTAAGCCCATTGCTTCTTTTTCCTGCATGTCCTGAGTGGGACGGGGGTGAGTCCAGGCAGTGGGATTGGGGGGAGGGAGCTCGAGGAAGTCGGTGGGTGTGTGGGGATGGACCAGGGGAAGCAGGGTGGAGGAACTGAGGGGGACAGGACTGGGAGAGTCGGGGGGGCGGAGGGGGATGGGACAGGAGTGGGATGAGGGGAGTAGGGTAGGGGCTGAGGGGAGCATGAATGGGACAGGGTAGAGAGCTGTGTAGAGTGGGGCGGGCGGCGGAGACAATGGGGCTGGGCTGGGGAGGGTCGGTGGGGGTTGGGGAGAGGGACAGGGTCTGGAGGGGATGAGACAGAGGGGAGCAGGACTGGAATGGGGGGAAGTTGAGGGGGTGGGACAGCAGGGGGAGTGATGGGGGTGGGATGACGGGAGAGGCTGAAGAAGAGATTTGGGGTAGGGCAGGGACTGAGGGCAGTAGGTTTGGGGTGGGAGGTACAGGGGGAACTGGGGGGGAGGCTGAGGGAACAGGGTCAGGGTGGGGGCTGAGGGCAGTGGGTCGGGTCTACACTGGCACCTCTCACTATTGCTGTGCTGGGCGGCAGACCTGCGCCAGCGCTACCCTGGCAATGGAAGAGCCCTCCGTGAAAATGCAGACTTCACGACACAGACCCTCCTCGTCACTTCAAACCTGATGCTGCTCTGGTCAGTCGCTAGGCTCTTGTCACTTTCAAACCCATGCAGGGTATCTGGCAATTTTTCAGTTCTCAGGTTAAGAAAAGACTCTGCATTTTGTGAGGGCTTCAGCATTCACATTCCTACTTCACAAACTGTCTGCCTGACACATTGCTCCCAGGGCATTCATCTTTATTCATTATCGGCAGGTCCATCAGACTAACGAGCAACACAGGGGGAGGCAACACAATGGTGTCAAGGATTTTTAATTTTTCAAACCACTTTGGCCTCAACAGGGATAACAGCAAATCTGGACAGAGCAGATGGGTGTCAGGATGGGTTTGGGTATTTATTTATTTATTTTTTTAAGTGAAAATGTTTGGGTCTGAGCAAAGGCTGCAAACTTCCCTTTGGAAACCTCTGCTGATCTTTTGCCCCAGGGGCTAACGACAGCCTGGAATCCTGGACAGATTTCCACATCCATGCAGGGTGAGATGATGGTGGGGGGAGGGGGGGAGGGCAGGGACTGTGGGGGAGGCTGTTGGAACAAGGCAGGGACTGAGGGCAGTGGATTGAGGGTGGGGGGCACAAGGGGGACACTGCGGGGGAGGCTGAGGGAACAGGGTCAGGGTGGGGGCTGAAGGCAGTGGGTCGGGTGAGATGATCGGGGGGGAGGGGAGGGACTGTGGGGGAGGCAGAGGGAACAGGGTCGGGGGGCTGAGGGCAGTGGATTGAGGGTGGGGGGCACAAGGGGGACACTGTGGGGGAGGCTGAGGGAACAGGGTCAGGGTGGGGCCTGAGGGCAGTGGGTCTGAGGGGAGCCCCCCCAGAGGGACCTGCCAGGAGGCCAGGTGAGCCCAGCAGTGCTTACCTGGAGTGGCTCCCAGGAAGCATCCAGCAGGCAGGTCCCTCCCAGTCCCTCTGGCCCCTTCCTAGGGTCGGGTCGGTGTGACGCTATGCAGTCTATATGGTTTTATAAAAACTTGATAATAAGTCAATATAATGTAACTGGGATAGTTTTAGAGAAAATATGGTAATAAGTGAGTATAACATAACTGGGATATGCTTCATGCAAAAGGTCTCTTGTAAGGTATCATTACAAAGCTTATAATCTACTGAGTATGATCATCTGATTTGTATAAATGTACCACTCTTGTATCTAAAACTAGAAATATAAAATGTAACTCTGAGGGCCTATTGTAATTATGTAAAGTGTGGGCCATTAATGATGGTTTGGAATCTTGATGACTCCCATTAAC
>NW_020716209.1:0-3141 GCF_002925995.2 Terrapene triunguis
AGACCCCATTGGGAGTTGGGCATCTGAGTGCTAAAGACAAGCACACTACTGTGAGCTGTTTTCAGGTAAACTTGCAGCTTTGGGACAAGTGATTCAGACCCTGGGTCTGTGTCTGGAGCCAGATGGGAGTGTCTAACTCAGCAAGACAGGATGCTGGAGTCCTGAGCTGGCAGGGAAAACAGAAGCAGGGGTAGTCTTTGCACATTGGGTGGCAGCTCCCAAGGGGGTTTCTGTGATCCAACCCGTCACAGTCGGGTCGAGGGGAGGGGGGCAGGGGGGGGCTCTCTGCCCGGTGACCGCTGCCTGCTGCCGGAGTCTACAAGCCCCGCCCCGCTGCAGCACGCAGGGGAGTGAAACCTCCCTGCCTCTCTGTGTGCCGGGGCAAGGGCAGGGCTGTGCTCTGCAGGCTCCTGCCGGCCAGGCGGGGGGCCCCGTGGGCTGGCGCCGCCGAGCCGGGAGCTCAGCTGCGTGCTGCCCCAGGGCCCAGGGAGGGAAGGTGAGTGGCGCTGGTGGCGCCGGCTTGCCGCGGTCCCCCTCATATAGGGTGACCAGACGTCCCGACCAATGTAAGGTCGGGACGCGGGACAAGTCCCCTAAAATCGGGACTGTCCCGATAATATCGGGACGTCTGGTCACCCTAACAGCACATGTGCTTTCGTTACAAGGTCGCATTTTGCCTCTTATATTGAGGGCCTGCCGATTTGGTGTGAGAGATCACTCATGCAGTGCCAGGCAACAGAATTCGGCTTGCAGGCAGTCATGGTAAGCCACAGTCTTTTGGCTTCTTTAACCTTCATAACACATGGGAATGGTTTCAAACAGCAGTGCCCTCATTTCCCGTACCAAGCCGCTGTTGGGTTGGCCATTTAAAATGGGTTGGCAATTTAAAAGGAGCCGCTGCGGTTTGCGGGTTAGCGTGCAGCACAAACCCAAATAACCCCCCCCCCCCCCCACACACACACAATTCTCTGGGATGATCACTTCACCCCTCCCCCCACCGCGTAGCTAACAGTGGGGAACATTTCTGTTCAGCCACAGCCGAGCAGGAATGGGCACCTCTGAATGTCCCCTTAATAAAATCACCCTATTTCAACCAGGTGACCATGAATGATATCACTCTCCTGAGGATAACACAGAGAGATAAGGAACGATGTTGTTTGAATGCCAGCAAACACCGGGACCATACGCTGCCATGCTTTGTTATGCAATGATTCCAGACTGCGTGCTACTGGCCTGGCGTGGTAAAGTGTCCTACCATGGCGGAGAGAATAAGGCAGCCCTCCCCAGAAACCTTTTGCAAAGGCTTTGGGAGTACATCCAGGAGAGCTTTCTGGAGATGTCCCTGGAGGATTTCCGCTCCATCCCCATACACGTTAACAGACTTTTCCAGTAGCTGTACTGGCCACGAATGCCAGGGCAAATTAATCATTAAATACGCTTGCTTTTAAACCATGTGTAATATTTACAAAGGTACACTCACCAGAGGTCCCTTGTCCGCCCTCAGGGTCCAGGAGCACGACTTGGGTGGGTTCGGGGGTTACTAGCACCAGGTCCTGGGTGAAAAACGTATCTTGGCTGTTGGGGAAACCGGTTTCTCCGCTTCCTTGCTGTGAGCTATCTTCAAGCTCTTCATCATCATCTTCCTCGTCCCCAAAACTTGCTTCCATGTTGCGTGATTCTCCATTGACGGAGTCAAAGCACAGGGTTGGGGTAGTGGTGGCTGCACCACCTAGCATGGCATGCAGCTCAGCGTAGAAGCAGCATGTCTGCAGGTCTGCCCCGGACCTTCCGTTTGCCTCTTTGGTTTTGTGGTAGGCTTGCCTTAGCTCCTTAATTTTCACGTGGCACTGCTGTGCGTCCCTGTTATGGCCTCTGTCCTTCATGCCCTTTGAGACTTTTTCTAATGTTTTGGCATTTCGTTTACTGGAACGGAGTTCAGCTAGCACGGATTCGTCTCCCCATAGGGCGAGCAGATCCCGTACCTCCTGTTTGGTCCATGCTGGAGCTCTTTTGCGATCCTGGGACTCCATCATGGTCACCTCTGCTGATGAGATCTGCACTCACCTGCACCTTGCCACGCTCTCCAAACAGGAAATGAGATTCAAAAGTTCGCGGGCCTTTTCCTGTCTATCTGGCCAGTGCATCTGAGTTGAGAGCGCTGTCCAGAGGGGTCACAATGGAGCACTGTGGGATAGCTCCTGGAGGCCAATACCGTCGAATTCCATCCACACTACCCCAAATTCGACCCGGCAAGGCCGATTTCAGCGCTAATCCCCTCATCGGAGGTGGAGT
Source organism: Terrapene triunguis (assembly GCF_002925995.2). NCBI lineage: Eukaryota > Metazoa > Chordata > Testudines > Emydidae > Terrapene > Terrapene triunguis. Next base: position 2,293 of record NW_020716209.1, read on the forward strand.
AAAGAAATCGATTTAAAGAGCCCTTTAAGTCGAAAAAAAGGGCTTCATTGTGTGGATGGGTCCAGGCTTAAATTGAGGTAACGCTGCTAAATTCAACCTAAAATCGTAGTGTAGACCAGGCCTAAGCCATTTCAGTTGCAGGCTTCCTCTCCCTATAGAGACTGAGCTGTACAGTAACTCCTCGCTTAATGTTGTAGTTATGTTCCTGAAAAATTCAACTTTAAGCGAAACAATGTTAAACGAATCCAATTTCCCCATAAGAATTAATGTAAATGGGGGGATTAGGTTCCAGGGAAATTTTTTTCAGCAGACAAAAGACTAATATATATATATATACACACACACACACACAGTATACGTTTTAAACAAACAACTTAATACTGTTCACAGCTATGATGATTGTGAAGTGTGGTTGAGGTGGTGAAGTTAGAGGGTGGAAGAGGGAGGGATATTTCCCAGGGAATGCCTTGCTGCTAAATGATGAACTAGCACTCGGCTGAGCCCTCAAGGGTTAACACATTGTTGTTAATGTAGTCTCTCACACGAGGCAGCACGAAAATGAGGGAGGGGAGACAGCATAGCAGACAGAAACAGACACACACCTTGTGTGTGGGAGAGAGAGAGAGATGCACACTGCCCCTTTAAGTAAGCTGACCGACTCTTAAGTGCATTGTCTTTTTGAGTGGATCAGGAAGTTGAGAGAGCAGCTGTTGCCCCAAGCTCTCTCTGTCTCTCTTTGTGTCCCCTCCCTGCTCTATATGGAGAAGGGGTAAGTGGCGTGCAGGAGCGAGGGGGACACCCTGTGTGACGTTGTGCAGTCTATATGGTTTTATAAAAACATGATAATAA
>NW_020716210.1:0-1643 GCF_002925995.2 Terrapene triunguis
GGTTTTATGTTTGCCCTTCTCCAGTCTTGTGGCACCTCACCATCCTCCCCTAAAATTGGAACGATACAGAGAAGATTAGCATGGGCCCTGCGCAAGGATGACACGCAAATTTGTGAAGCGTTCCATATTTTTGGGCATAGAGGTGAATGGTAATTGGGATAAAATACAACATGGTTTTACAAAAGTTAGATCGTGCCAGACCAACCTGATCTTCTTTGAGAAGATAACTGTGTGGTGTTTGTTTTAAAGGGAAATGTGATCAGTCTAATCAACCTGGATGTCAATAAGGCATTTGATACGGTTCCATATGAGAAATTATTAGTTAAATTGGAGAAGATGGGACTTAATGTGAGAACTGAAAGGTGGATACCGAACTGGTTAAAGAGGAGGCTACAACAGGTCATACTGAAAAGTGAACTCTCGGGCTAGAGGGAGGTTACTAGTGGAGTTCCTCAAAATCAGTCTTGGGACCAATCTTATTTAACATTTTTATTACTGATCTTGGTGCAAAAGTGGGTGTGCGCTAGTAACATTTGCAGATGACACAAAGTTGGGAGTTATTTCCAGTATGGAGAAGGATCAGGATATCATACAAGAACTGGAAGTAATAGAAATGAGATGAAATTTAATAATGCAAAGTGCCAGGTCATGCATTTAGGAACTAACAAGAATTTTTCCTATAAACTGGAGACTTTTTACTTGGAAGTGACAGAGGAAGAGAGAGACCTGGGTGTATTGGTTGACCACAGGATAACGATGAGCCGTCAATGTGATGCAGCCGTGAAAGACTAATACCTTGCCTGATGCATCCTAGGACTGTATTTCCAGTAGAGACTGGGAAGTGTTATACCATTATACAAGGTGCTGGTGAGACCTCATCTGGGGTAGTGTGTGCAATTCTGTTCTCCCATGTTTAAGAAAGATGAATTCAAACTGGAACTGGTGCAGAGAAGGGCTACTAGCATGATCCAAGGAACAGAAACCGACCTTATGGGAGGAGACTCAAAAGAGCTTGGCTTGTTTAGCCCAACCAAAGGAAGGTTGAAGGGGAGATGCCCTCTCTATAAATACATCAGAGGGATCAATACCAGGGAGGGAGGGGAGTTATTTAAGTTAAGCACCAATGTGGACCTCAGAACAAATGGATATAAACTGGCCATAAACAAGTTTAGGCTCAAAATTAGGTGAAGGTTTCTAACCATCAGAGGAGTGAAGTCCTGGAACAGCCTCCCAAGGGGAGCAGTGGGGGCAGAAAACCTAACTGGCTTCAAGACTGAGCTTGACAAATTTATGGAGGGGATGGTCTGACAGGACTGCCTATGATGGCATGTGGCCCATTGGCAACTGCCAGTAGCAAAAATTCCCAGCTGCTGGAGACAGGACACTGAGTTACTGCAGAAAATTCTTTCCCAGGTGTCTGGCTGGTGGGTCTTGCCCACAGGCTCAGGGTCTAACTGATCACCAGATTTGGGGTTGGGAAGGACTTTTCCCCTGGGTTAGATTGGCAGAGACCCTAGGGGTTTTCACCTGCCTCTGCAGCCTGGGGCAGGGTCACTTGCAGGTTTAATGTAGTGTAAATGGTGGATTTACCCCCCCGGAAAGAGCCTGGGGGGAATTGTGCTTTGAAATTATTTTCTGTTCTG
>NW_020716211.1:0-1961 GCF_002925995.2 Terrapene triunguis
GAGAAGAAAACAATCCTTAAAAAAACAAACAAACAAAAAAACCACTCCATATGGTGGGAAGTGTATAGTGTATATTTTAAGGTTGCCAGACACTTTCCTGTATAAGACCCTGTTTTCAGCTGTTTATAACTTTGCCGGACCTTAACCATTTGGGTTGAAATGTTCCTTTCTGCCTGTCTGACACAGCAAAAACAGTCAGCCATTTCCAAAAAACAGAAATAGAGAATAATAGGTGCCTTTGCCCATTTCAAAACAAATTCTTATACCCATTGTGTTGAGAATCTCTAGCTCCTCCTTGCGGTTTGAAATTTGCAGAGGGGTTGTGTGAGGCATGTGCCTTCTGATTTTTTCCCCATGGGAAAACCACCCGAACTTGGCCAAGTTGTAAGTCTTTGAAAAATTTCAGCTTGAACATTCTCAGTAGAGGGTTTGGCCGCTAAATTTTCCAAAGATTCCATCTGCAGTGAGCATGCTCCGGCTCCTCACAGCTCCTGCTGCTCGCCCACCGACTGTGAGTGCACCGTCCCCACGCAGCAATTGAGTATGCTCCATCCTGAAGCTGTTGGGGCTGAGCTGGACGTTCCCTGCTGCAGGTCACTATGGTGCTGGGCATCAGTCCTCAGAGCAGGGACACTGTCTTCAGTGGTGCCCTGCTTATGCCCAGGTAGCATGCCTGGCTCAGTTCAGAGAGGACATGAGTCATGGTGGTGGAGTTAGAGGAAGTAGATTGGGACAAGGAGCTTTGGGAGGGCGGGGAGTCTGCGACTGGGACCCAGTGAGAACAGGGTAATTTGGCATACAGAGGGCTCCAGGCTGGCGGATAGACCTGCTTGGGCAAGGAGAGTGAGACAAGGTGCCTGAGAGGGAGATGAGGGGGAAGTCTGAGGTGGATGAGGAGCTTGGGGATGGAGGCTGGGATGGTTAAAGTTTGTGAAGCACTCAAACACTATGGTGGTGAGCGCCACAGACAAGCCCACTCAGAAATTAATAACTGTGCATGGCAGGGTTTGAATAGTATGCAGGAAATAAAACATGAGGCCACACGTTGAACAATGAGGATAAGGCAAAATATTGAATAGCTACTCATTATGTGAGCATTGTCCATCTTGTGCACTGCTTGAGGCAGAGGTCCTGTGGAAAAAATAGTATTCAATCATGTAATTTAAAGACTGTGTCATAGAGCAGATGTACAAAGGGGGCAAATTACGGTTACACAAACAACCTTAATTCTGGCATTTTCTAACTTTGAGTACTTGACTTTGTATCCTGAATAATGTTCTTTTAATGTAGCCTTGGGGTGGTATGTAAGGCCTGAGCCAAAGTCCAAGGAAGTAAGCAAGAGTCGTTTCACTCCACTGGGATTTGGATCCAGCCCTAATGGAATGGTGCAGGGTGAAGTGGTACATTTGGGAAGGCTGGCTTGTGTTCGAACAGTTTCCATCACATAAAACCTAATCCCAGACCAAAACTACCTTCACAGTGAGGTATGGCTCAGGGTACATATGAATAACTTGGGATAAAATATATTAGTGGCTGTTGTAATTATCCCCTAACAAAGTATTACAAACCAGGACATTCAGAGTTATTGTTAGACTTACCTTCCTTAAAGAAAGGAAATGACTCAGGCAAGGTACCCAAAAAGCATTAATTCTGTCCTCTATAGATACCATGTAATACCCATAGATTTCTGACTAAGGCATTATAATGCTATGGTCTCTTTAGATTGAACTGATTGTAAAGACATGTTAGCTTTCTGTCTTCCCCCACCTTCATAGTGTCACTCAGTTAGGGGGCCATTTTGAGATGGCTATCTATGGGTAAGGCTACAGGATACCTCAACAAAGATGGCTGCTGTCTCCATTCACTTGGTTGTCACAATATTCCTATCTGCTTCCTGATGGCACAGGTGGCCATCATCTTCCCTGAGGTGGCTTCATTCTTACTGGGTGGGCAGTGATCAT
>NW_020716212.1:0-2298 GCF_002925995.2 Terrapene triunguis
CCTTCAGAACATCAGGGCTCAGCTACAAAAACTAAAAACACAACCCAAGCAAAATCTAGTCATTAAAGAACTAACTACCACAATTACAAATACACATTCCCCAGCAGGCAAAGCACTTTATAAAGTATAGGTATTTTAACAAAAGGTCCAGGGAGATATATATTATTCACTTATGCCCAAGAGTTAATATTCCTACCTCAGCAAGTTTGTGGGAGTCTAAAATCTCCAAACAGAATGATCTGATAAAAATCAAAGTGACATACCTCTAAACGGAGGTCTCAGAATGTGTCACCTCTGCAGCCTCTGCCTGACCCCTACAATGTAGATCTGTAGAGCTGAATCAAGAAAGAGCACGATCTGCTGCTCATGCCAAGTGCTCTGTTCTGCAAGGAGTTCATGAGGGAAATAGGCAACTCCCATGTCTAAATGGGAGAACTACAGCAGTCTCACAAATCCAGCAGCACATGTGCCCAAGACAACTCATGGTACCAGTTCCACTGCCACATTCCTAGCATCTCGCTTCCAACAATGCAGGAGGCAAGGCCAAAAAGAAGGTGGAACCAAAGCAGCCTACTGTGCAAGCCAGATCATGCTTTAGCAAAATGAGCTTTGACAATACAGCTCTAATAGGAGCATCTGGGGTCAGACACTAATGCTGGCAAGTCGCTGGATTCCTTCATAGCTGGTAACAAAAAAATTCTTCATGATGGAGCCAGATCCTCAGTAGGTACCAATTGCTATAGCTCCATTGACATCACCGGAGCTGCACTGATTTATACCAGCTGAGGATGTGGTCTAAGGCAGTTATATCTTCCTTTGAGGCATCTAGTATAGGCCACTCTGAGACAGCTTACTGCACTAGATGGAACATTTTGTCCGCTCCAGTTTGAATGTGTGTGTTAAGGGGAGGAGAAGAAAAAAAACCACCAGAGAGGTGAGGGCATAGGTATTCAATGGGCACATGTGCACAAATATACACACAGAGAATACCAGTAGGAAAATAGCAAGAGTGCGTAGAAGAACATAGGGCTCGACCCAAAATGACGGCAAAGGGGGTTATGTGAAGTGTCTGGAAGTAGGTGGTAGAAAGAGATGGGCAGGTAAGAAAGAGCTAACCGGACAGGTGGAAGAAGGGTCAGACTAGGAGAGTAGGGGAAGTTGGGGTTAGAGGGTAGGGAGCAAGCAGGAAATGAAGGTAAGCAAGCAAGGAAAGAAAGCTGGGGACAGGATGAGGGCGAGTTTTTCTGGCTGGCACTTGAAGCGTAGGCTGCACCAGAGGGTAGGAAGCCCACTGGGGCCTGTTCCCTCCTTTGAGTTGATAGCTTGGACTCAAACCATACTTGGAGGAAGAGTCTATCTCATCCCATTGAGACCAGCACTAATCCAGGCCATTCTGTTATTTCAAGTTTGCCTTGTTCCCTCCAGATCTCCATGAAGAGACGACCCATTTTATACGTTTTGAACCTTATCTTCCCATCATGTGCTCTCTACTTATTGGATATGACTATTTTGTTCAGCAGCAGCTCTTATGAGGACAAGATCAACTTCCAGCTGTCACTCATCATTGGAGAGTCTGTGTTAGCTCTGATTCTTAAGGACATTATTCCCACTTCTTCCGATGACCCACCCATAATAGGTACTTGTCTTTATTGAGTAAAAGTCACTTTATATTAGACATACACTGAATGTAAGGAAGAGAGCAGAGTACAAACGTGTTGCCTATTCAGAAATAGTAAGAAAAGGAACACTAGTCACTACAGTAGAGCTCTTAATACTAGAAGTCCCTATGCAGAGCAGTTTCTGGACTTGGGGCACTATAGTTCTTCTATTAAGCAGAAGCCCACAGTAGATAGAACTATGAATCTAAAGGAAGTAAAGCAGAGAGTTTATCAAGCACATTGTCTTTGTCTTGTTTTGCAGTGAGGTTTTTCATAGGTGTCTTTGTCCTAATGATTATGGGTGTATTGGAGACCTGCCTATTAATGCACCTGAAGAAGAAACCCCTACACCCTATACTCAAGGCTATCAAACTGCTGAGATGCCGCAAGCAAGCTAGAACAACATCTGGAACCCTCCTAAGCAAGCAGGGTTGGTGTTTGGTTACCTACATTTGAATACTCTGTATCTAGTAACAGGGTTCTGTCAGTAGGGAGCCCCTTATCTCTGGAAATCAATCATGTTAGCAGGCTTAGGACCTAAGTCCATTGTGTTTCAGGCCACATTTGATCATAAATTCACACACAGTTAAGACATCTACCTCTCAACGTCATCATGGTGCATATATTTCTAAGAATCAAA
>NW_020716213.1:0-1729 GCF_002925995.2 Terrapene triunguis
GATGTGGGAAGCATTCTTAGCTATTCTCACTTTGTCTATGGCAACAGGTAAATTAAATTGTAGTAGCACCAGATGAAAACCAACCGGATTACCCAGGAGTAATTTATATTCTCATACATGGATGAAGAAGATTAAGACGGGCACCCTAGTCCTGCCAGTGTGAAAGGGGACAAAGATCTGACAGTGGTTTCCGAGAAGATACAGCCCAATGCCTTTTATCCTCTGATGTACTCGTATTCCATAGGCTGGGTGTGTGGTGTATGCTGAGATTCTGCCCGGTATTGCTCTGAAAAAAGGAATTTGGATGTAACCAGACATTCATTTTATTTCCACAGGTGCCGCCCCAGAACAGCTCTGTAAATACGATAACGTTATTCAGTATCTGAATATCTCCTCTGAAAGACCACTCGCACTATGTACAATACCCAAGGAAAATTGGGAAGAGCCATTGAAAGTGGAGATACAATTTATACTGATGTCCATCCTCTCAGTGGTAAGGAAACAAACTTCTTTATTATTTTTTATAGTAGGAAATATTGTGGAGATTGAAAAGTTGAGGCAGCTGATGATCCTAAAGTGAGTGAGTGACTCTTCTCTCACTCAGACTAGCGCAAATCAGGAGTAACTCCACTATTACTGCCACTGATGTGAAAAGGGTAGAACCTGCACCGTAGGTCTTCTTCTCCAGACTTTATGGCTCTGGTTGGAAAGTAGAATCCAGAGCAATGTATGTTTGGAGGTGACAGGTGTAAAATAGTTTGTCACATCTGCACAAATCAGAGGGTTGTTTAAAATTGCTTTAGTGCTCATCACATGTTGAACAGGTGTCACATTAAAATGAGCTCTAAAAGATCAAAGTCCAGGGCAAGATTCATTTTTCTAGCAGCCTCAGGCCAATTAAAAGGTGGATAGGTTAAGCTGCATTGTGTTGCCAAAGCACTGCAAAGTTGTCCAAGAATACTCAGGAATTTGGCCCTTGATTTGCATTTCATCTGAACTTCTCTCTTTTTCTGTTTCCTCCAAAAAAAGCCTCTTACAAGGGAAACACCCCTGCTTAGCCTGGGTAAAGGGAACCAACGATATTAGCCGGTGTTACAGCACAGTGGAGTTCGGGGGAGAGTGAGGAGAGACTTGGTAATTCTATTTGGTTTTGCCCGCCTTATACATCAGGAATCAGAGTCTGTAGTCTCGATTTCCCTGAGCCGTGTTGCAATTTTTCTCCCATTCTGCTGCTCCGGATCCACTCCCAGCACAGATTTACATAGCCAGGTGGATTCTATCAGGCAACTATTTTTTCCAAACATTGAACCTTACCCTTCCATTCTACTCATAAGTTTGTAAGACCAAGAACAGTAAGTTATTGGCCTGACCTGATTTTCTCATATGTCTGACACCCATCACGCCATCATTGTAAGAAAAACGCTGAACAGCCTCCAAGCTTGGTACCTACCTTAGTTAATGAAATCATGATAATCACTTTCCCATTTTGTTTCTCTAGACTGAAAAGTTACAAACTGTCACTGTCTATTTCTTACTGACCATGGTAAGAGCTTTTTTCTGTAAAATCAAAGCTATTTCCTGTGTGCTGTGAGTCCAGAAATTGTTTCCATTCTGTGATTTTTCTTTCCTCTAGAAGTGGCAAGATGTCTTTGTGACTTGGAATCCTCAGGATTTCTGTAACATTTCCAAACTCGTTCTGCCAGTGGATACATTTTGGTCCCCATATATC
>NW_020716214.1:0-2959 GCF_002925995.2 Terrapene triunguis
TTTCCAAACTCGTTCTGCCAGTGGATACATTTTGGTCCCCATATATCGTCATTTATGAACAGTAAGACTCTCCTTGGCTAATTTCAACTTACTTCCGTAAGAGGGATAATTACAAGGGACATGATTGGTGCCACTGAGATCAATGGGACTAACTCATCTGAGTGAGGATTACTCACATAAGCAAAGATTTTGCAGGATGAATTTTTTTGGGGGGGAATAGCTAAGAATCAATTAACTGATCTCATGACAATAAGAAAACATTCATTAAATGAAATGAGTTTTTTTAGTCCCTGAGTGAGGGGGCACTAGTAGAGCATGTGCAGGCTATGGGGAAACTATCTGACAGGGAAGCCAGTGAAAAGGAGAGAGACTCCAACAGTATATCTTAGAGCAGGAGTTGGCAACCTTTCAGAAGTGGTGTGCCAAGTCTTCATTTATTCACTCTAATTTAAAGTTTCGCGTACCAGTAATACATTTTAACATTTTTAGAAGGTCTCTCTCTATAAGTCTATATTGTATAACTAAACTATTGTTGTATGTAAAGTAACTAAGGTTTTTAAAATGTTTAAGAAGCTTCATTTAAAATTAAATTAAAATGCCGATCTTATCAGGTTAGTGTGATTCTTGCCTGTGCTTTTCCTTGCTGAATTTTCCAATGTCCCAAGGCCGGCAGCAGGCTGAGCAGGGCCAGTGGCTGGGACAACATCTGGCAGGGGGCTGGTGGACGGAACCCCAGGCCAGCAGCAGAATGCAACTGAAAGTCAGCTTGCTTTGGCACATGTGCCATAGGTTGCTGACCCCTGTCTTAGAAGCTCCTGTCACTATTTATTCTGGAGGTCCAGGAGATGCCCGCTGCACTGTGATAGTTGGTATTGTCCCTCAATGGTTATTTATTCATGATTATTTGTTAAGCAGCAACAGCATGTTCAGCACAGCACAAGACACACATAAAGACATAGGGCCTGATTCTGCTCTCACTTACACGGTGGGAATCAGGAGTAATTCAGCTGAAGTCAATAGTTAGAGGATGGAAGCAGTGCGAGATCAGAATTAGGCCAACAGTCCCTGGTCCAATGGGGCAAGTGGTTCATATGTCCTTAAATGTCTTTCCTGTCTCATCTAGCACACTAATGGGGTGCACTACAAGTCTTGGTGTAGATGAGGGTTATCAGCCCTTCTCTGCGCCCCAGACTTTCTCTGCTTGCTTTCTCTCTTCCCATCTCTCCTATCTCCTCCCACAGCCTTTTTGTCCTCTCCTGTTTGTTTTAAATCTCTCATCCCTGGTTACTCGCTGTCACTCACCCTCTCTCTTCTGTTTCCTGTTCTATGGTTCACTGACCATTCAAAGTCAGACTAACAGTGAGTTTGCAAATAAAATATTGTCTTCGATCTGCAACAAGCGTTTTGTCATTTTACTTTTCATTGTTGTTGAATCATTGGTTCCTTCAGAGTGGATGAAGAGAAATCTCTCAGCAGACCCTTTCTGTCCATCACTCACAATGGCATCATTAGCACAACCCAACAGCACCAGGTGACCATAACGTGCAACTTGGAGATGCACCAGTTTCCATTTGACACCCAGACGTGCAGAATAAGCCTCTTCTCATTTCATCATCCAGGTATGTCCATTCTTATTCAGGTTTACTACACTGGATTGGCTGGTCCTCGCCACTGTCCCCAACTAATCAATGGACTAGACGGATCACAGGTCTGATCTGCCATTGAATTTTTATGTTCACTACTCAACAGTGTCCATTGTGTTAAAAAAATTACAACGCAAGAGGGAAAGTGGGCTATGGCATGATCTCTCACTATGGAGTCTCCTATATGTATATCTCTGAAAGAATCCAGGATCTGCCTCTGCAAAGCCTTTACTCCCAGGAGTGGTAGCATAGTCAAATGACTAGTCCCACTGACTGCAATAGGGATTACTTGAGTTTGCAAGGTCTAGTCCTTAAAATGTGCATGAGGGTCTAGATTAAAAATAGAACTCCAAGGGCTGAAGTTGAGAGGACTACTCACATGACTGAGAAAGGGCTGCAGGATGGGATCCAGACTTAGGCCTGGTCTACACGGGGGTGGGGGGGGAAAATCGATCTAAGATATGGAACTTCAGCTACGAGAATAGCGTAGCTGAAGTCGACGTATTTTAGATCGAATTAAAATTACTTACTTCGCGTCCTCGATCAACGGCCGCGGCTCCCCCGTCGACTTTGCTTCCACCTATCGCCAAGCTGGAGTTCAGCAGTCGACGGGAGAGCGATCGTGGATCGATTTATCGCGTCTACACTACATGCGATAAATCAATCCCCGATAGATCGATCGCTACCCGCCGATCCGGCGGGTAGTGTAGACGTGGTCTTAGAGATTTGAGTTCCTGACTAGATCTAGTTTTCAACTGCTGCATGCTCTTATTTTATCCCCATGGTAGTCGCAGAAACAGAGAGGCAAGACTTACTTTGAAGTATTAGCTTCTATTGTTTGCATAGCACAGATTTCCATTTAGCTACAATTCTAATAATTCAGTTTCACTTGAAAAGCAATTGGCTTCGTTGAACTAAAGCAAATGTTTCGTGACATTCCTGGAGTTTAAAGGCAGAAGAGACCATTAGATCATCTAGTCTGACCTTCTGTGTATCACAGGCCATTAAATGTCACCCAGTTACCCCTGAATTGAGTCCAATAACTTGTGTTTGGCTAAAGCAGCTCTTCCAGAAAGTCAGCCAGTCGAGATTTGAAGAGGAAACTCTTTGCTAGGAATGCCAGTATTAAACAGGCCCAGTTCACATCCAGGAGTGAAACATTCCAGGGAAGGGGGCTAGCCATCTCGGTATCAATACCTTGATATTTTCCCCAAGAAAATGCTCCATTTGCACAATTGCCACCGTAGTGAGTCTGTTAAGAAGAGGTCCAGATAGTAGCTACTCCCAAGTATTTATGGAAGCACAGGAAAGAGACA
>NW_020716215.1:0-2967 GCF_002925995.2 Terrapene triunguis
TTTCCAAACTCGTTCTGCCAGTGGATACATTTTGGTCCCCATATATCATCATTTATGAACAGTAAGACTCTCCTTGGCTAATTTCAACTTACTTCCGTAAGAGGGATAATTACAAGGGACATGATTGGTGCCACTGAGATCAATGGGACTAACTCATCTGAGTGAGGATTACTCACATAAGCAAAGATTTTGCAGGATGAATTTTTTTGGGGGGGAATAGCTAAGAATCAATTAACTGATCTCATGACAATAAGAAAACATTCATTAAATGAAATGAGTTTTTTTAGTCCCTGAGTGAGGGGGCACTAGTAGAGCATGTGCAGGCTATGGGGAAACTATCTGACAGGGAAGCCAGTGAAAAGGAGACAGACTCCAACAGTATATCTTAGAGCAGGAGTTGGCAACCTTTCAGAAGTGGTGTGCCAAGTCTTCATTTATTCACTCTAATTTAAAGTTTCGCGTACCAGTAATACATTTTAACGTTTTTAGAAGGTCTCTCTCTATAAGTCTATATTGTATAACTAAACTATTGTTGTATGTAAAGTAAATAAGGTTTTTAAAATGTTTAAGAAGCTTCATTTAAAATTAAATTAAAATGCCGATCTTATCAGGTTAGTGTGATTCTTGCCCGTGCTTTTCCTTGCTGAATTTTCCAATGTCCCAAGGCCGGCAGCAGGCTGAGCAGGGCCAGTGGCTGGGACAACATCTGGCAGGGGGCCGGTGGACGGAACCCCAGGCCAGCAGCAGAATGCAACTGAAAGTCAGCTTGCGTGCAGCCTTTGGCACATGTGCCATAGGTTGCTGACCCCTGTCTTAGAAGCTCCTGTCACTGTTTATTCTGGAGGTCCAGGAGATGCCCGCTGCACTGTGATAGTTGGTATTGTCCCTCAATGGTTATTTATTCATGATTATTTGTTAAGCAGCAACAGCATGTTCAGCACCACACAAGACACACATAAAGACATAGGGCCTGATTCTGCTCTCACTTACACGGTGGGAATCAGGAGTAATTCAGCTGAAGTCAATAGTTAGAGGGTGGAAGCAGTGCGAGATCAGAATTAGGCCAACAGTCCCTGGTCCAATGGGGCAAGTGGTTCATATGTCCTTAAATGTCTTTCCTGTCTCATCTAGCACACTAATGGGGTGCACTACAAGTCTTGGTGTAGACGGGGGTTATCAGCCCTTCTCTGCGCCCCAGACTTTCTCTGCTTGCTTTGTCTCTTCCTGTCTCTCCTATCTTCTCCCACAGCCTTTTTGTCCTCTCCTGTTTGTTTTAAATCTCTCATCCCTGGTTACTCGCTGTCACTCACCCTCTCTCTTCTGTTTCCTGTTCTATGGTTCACTGACCATTCAAAGTCAGACTAACAGTGAGTTTGCAAATAAAATATTGTCTTCGATCTGCAACAAGCGTTTTGTCATTTTACTTTTCATTGTTGTTGAATCATTGGTTCCTTCAGAGTGGATGAAGAGAAATCTCTCAGCAGACCCTTTCTGTCCATCACTCACAATGGCATCATTAGCACAACCCAACAGCACCAGGTGACCATAACGTGCAACTTGGAGATGCACCAGTTTCCATTTGACACCCAGACGTGCAGAATAAGCCTCTTCTCATTTCATCATCCAGGTATGTCCATTCTTATTCAGGTTTACTACACTGGATTGGCTGGTCCTCGCCACTGTCCCCAACTAATCAATGGACTAGACGGATCACAGGTCTGATCTGCCATTGAATTTTTATGTTCACTACTCAACAGTGTCCATTGTGTTAAAAAAATTACAACGCAAGAGGGAAAGTGGGCTATGGCATGATCTCTCACTATGGAGTCTCCTATATGTATATCTCTGAAAGAATCCAGGATCTGCCTCTGCAAAGCCTTTACTCCCAGGAGTGGTAGCATAGTCAAATGACTAGTCCCACTGACTGCAATAGGGATTACTTGAGTTTGCAAGGTCTAGTCCTTAAAATGTGCATGAGGGTCTAGATTAAAAATAGAACTCCAAGGGCTGAAGTTGAGAGGACTACTCACATGACTGAGAAAGGGCTGCAGGATGGGATCCAGACTTAGGCCTGGTCTACACAGGGGTGGGGGGGGAAAATCGATCTAAGATATGGAACTTCAGCTACGAGAATAGCGTAGTTGAAGTCGACGTATTTTAGATCGAATTAAAATTACTTACTTCGCGTCCTCGATCAACGGCCGCGGCTCCCCCGTCGACTTTGCTTCCACCTATCGCCAAGCTGGAGTTCAGCAGTCGACGGGAGAGCGATCGTGGATCGATTTATCGCGTCTACACTACATGCGATAAAACAATCCCCGATAGATCGATCGCTACCCGCCGATCCGGCGGGTAGTGTAGACGTGGTCTTAGAGATTTGAATTCCTGACTAGATCTAGTTTTCAACTGCTGCATGCTCTTATTTTATCCCCATGGTAGTCGCAGAAACAGAGAGGCAAGACTTACTTTGAAGTATTAGCTTCTATTGTTTGCATAGCACAGATTTCCATTTAGCTACAATTCTAATAATTCAGTTTCACTTGAAAAGCAATTGGCTTCGTTGAACTAAAGCAAATGTTTCGTGACATTCCTGGAGTTTAAAGGCAGAAGAGACCATTAGATCATCTAGTCTGATCTTCTGTGTATCACAGGCCATTAAATGTCACCCAGTTACCCCTGAATTGAGTCCAATAACTTGTGTTTGGCTAAAGCAGCTCTTCCAGAAAGTCAGCCAGTCGAGATTTGAAGAGGAAACTCTTTGCTAGGAATGCCAGTATTAAACAGGCCCAGTTCACATCCAGGAGTGAAACATTCCAGGGAAGGGGGCTAGCCATCTCGGTATCAATACCTTGATATTTTCCCCAAGAAAATGCTCCATTTGCACAATTGCCACCGTAGTGAGTCTGTTAAGAAGAGGTCTAGATAGTAGCTACTCCCAAGTATTTATGGAAGCACAGGAAAGAGACA
>NW_020716216.1:0-1667 GCF_002925995.2 Terrapene triunguis
AAGTCCTCAAATGTCATCTGATCAAATGGAATCATGGTTCTGAACTTCTCAAGCTTGAAGTGGGTGGAGAGACAATAAAACGTTAAAGTCAGATGTAACCAAGAATTCAACTTAAACTAGATGTACAATTATAAATTAAAACAAGGTTGCATGCCAGGTTGAATCCCCCTCCCCCGGTGACCTGTACCCCTCCTCTGCTGCAGCTGGGTTGAGCGAGGACGTTCAGCCTCCAAGATCCAGCTGGGACAGGGAGTTGGACATTCTGGGGGTGGAGTCTCCACCCTTGGGGAGCTCTGCCAGGCTCTAACAGGAACAGGATCTCGCTCCATGGGTTACAAATGCCGAGGATTGTGCGGGTGGGGGGGGACAATGCTACAGAGGCTACCCTAGATCCTGGCTCCACTGTGGCACATACTCCCCACACACTGTGTATTTACATATATACATACATATACCCAATGTAATCTCAGACATACAAGCATATGAACCAGCTGTGTTTGCTAGATAATAAACTAGTGAAGGAGCAGCCGTGTTCAGCATGGAAGGATCTTCCAACTCAAACAACAAACCAGAGAATGCAGAGGCAGTCACGGGGACCATGGCAGGCAAGGGAGAGCTTTGCAAAGTCTCACTAACTACCAGTCTAGCCTCTCTCTCCACAACACCTAAGAGCTCCTCTTCCCACACCTTTTTAGTTTTCGACAGGGTGTGTTTTATAAGAGGGATCTGGGGTCATGAGCATCTGGGGTTCCTAAGCTTTGTATAGCCTGCAAAGTGCAGAAGTTGGGAATGCAGAGAATCTGAAGTCAGGAAGATTGTGCTTTAGAGCTGCACCATGTAAAGCAGGGCTGGGCAGTCTTGAAGGCGCCAAGCCCATGGAACCTAAACAGTGCAGGGAGCGGTGAAGAATGGACGTCAGGACACAGCTGGCACTTTAAGCAGAGGCAACTAAGGTGGATAAACTGCCAGCACTAAGAGACCATGTAACTTTCTTACCAGGAAGGTAGTTTGTTAACTTCATACAGCTTTAGAGATAAGTGATGTTTTTACAGCAAGTGATTGACTATTCGGCTGGCTGGCAGTGCTGAAAAGATAAAATCGGGGTTTTTCAAAACAATCTGAAAGTCATGAAAAATTTCAGTGAATCAAAAAAGTTGATTTCAGATCAAACAAAACATGTTTAACCCAGAACGTTTTGTTTCCAAGCGTTTTCAAAGGGCTCCATTCACAAGACAGCCATCCTTAGTTCTTAGGGCACTTATGTGAGATATGGAAGCCCAGGGGTCACTTCCCCTGTGGCAGAGTGCAGCGGCAAGGCTGTCCGATAAGCAGCAAGACCCACTTTGGACAAATTTAAAAACAAAAAAGCCTCGATTTGTTTTCTATAAATAAATCCCAACAACAAGCAATACCTTCCATGGGGGACGATGGGGTTAAAGCAAATTATTTCTACCACAGCATTGGTCCCGTAACATCAAATCCATTAACAGTAATTTCACGAGCCGATCCCAAGAGCCAGCTGAGTGCATTGCATCATTATCACTGAATTCTTCATAAAAAAAAAAAGAAGCCTTGAATTATATAAGCTTCCTCCCTACACTGATTAATATCAAAGCACCAACTACACCTCAGCAACTATCTGTAGCATCAGCTCTACCATTTGCCTC
>NW_020716217.1:0-1562 GCF_002925995.2 Terrapene triunguis
AACTATCTGTAGCATCAGCTCTACCATTTGCCTCATTAGGAAAAGGGGAACGATGTGGGAAGCATTCTTAGCTATTCTCACTTTGTCTTTGGCAACAGGTAATTAAATGCTAGTAGGATCAGGGGAAAACCAACCGGATTATCCATGAGGAATTTATATTCTCATACATGGATGAGGAAGATTAAGACAGGCACCCTAGTCCTGCCAGTGTGAAAGGGGACAAAGATCTGACAGTGGTTTTCTAGCAGCTACAGCCCAATGTCTTTTAATCCTCTGATGCATTTCCATCCTATAGGCTGGGTGTGTGGTGCATGCTGAGATCCTGCCCGGTATTGCTCTGATAAAAGGAATTTGGATGTAACCAGACTTTCATTTTATTTCAACAGGTGCTGCCCCAGAACAGCCCTGTAAGTACGATGATGTTATTCAGTATCTGAATCTCTCTTCTGAAAAGGCACCCCCACTACGTACAATACCCAAGAAAAATTGGGAAGAGCCGTTGAAAGTGAAGATACAATTTGCACTGATGTCCATCCTCTCAGTGGTAAGGAAACAAACCTTATTATTTTTTATAGTAGGAAATATTGTGGAGATTGAAAAGTTGAGGCAGCTGATGATCCTAAAGTGAGTGAGTGACTCTTCTCTCACTCATACCAGCGCAAAACAGGAGTAACTCAACTATTACTGCCACTGATGTGAAAGGATAGAGCCCACACCTTAGGTCTTCTTCTCCAGACTTTATGGCTCTGGTTGGAAAGTAGAATCCAGAGCAATGTATGGTTGAAGGTGCCAGGTGTAAAATAGTTTGTCACATCTGCACAAATAAGAAGGTTGTTTAAAATTGCTTTAGTCCTCATCACATATTGAACAGGTGTCACATTAAAATGAGCTCTAAAAGATCAAAGTCCAGGCAAGATTCATTTCTCTAGCAGCCTCCTATCTGCTTTTTAATTGGCCTGTTAAGCTGCACTGTGTTGACAAAGCACTGCAAAGTTGTCCAAGAATACTCAGAAATTTGGCCCTTGATTTGCATTCATCTGAACTTCTCTCTTTTTCTGTTTCCTCCAAAAAAAACCTCTTACAAGGGAAACACCTCTGCTTAGCCTGGGTAAAGGGAACCCACGTTATTAGCCGGTGTTACAGCAAAGTGGAGTGGGGGGAGCGGGAGGGGAGGGGGAGGAGAGACTTGGTAATTCTTGTTTGGTTTTGCCTTCCTTATATATCAGGGATCAGATTCGGTAGACTCGATTTTCCTGAGCTGTGTTGCAATTTTTCTCCTGCTCTGGATCCTCTCCCAGCACAGATTTACATAGCCAGGTGTATTCTATCAGGCACCTGCTTTTTCCAAACATTGAACTTTACCCTTCCAATCTACACCTCAGTTTGTAAGACCAAGAAAAGTACGTTATTAGTCTGCCCTGATTTTCTCATCTGTCTGACACCCATCACGCCATCATTGTAAGAAAAACGCTGAACAGCCTCTAAGTTCTGTACCTATCTTAGTAAATGAAATCATGATAATCACTTTCCCATTTTGTTTCTCTAGACTGAAAAGCTTCAAA
>NW_020716218.1:0-1728 GCF_002925995.2 Terrapene triunguis
TCTCCTTGGCTGATTTCAACTTGCTTCCGTAAGAGGGATAATTACAAGGGAGATGATTGGTGCCACTGAGATCAATGGAACTAACTCATCTGAGTGAGGATTATTCACATAAGCAAAGGTTTTGCAGGATAAATTGCGGGGGGCGGGGGGAGGGTGGAATAACTAAGAATCAATCAATCAAACTGATCTCATGACAATAAGAAAACATTCATTTTTAGTCCCTGAGTGAGGGGGCACTAGTAGAGCATGTGCAGGCTATGGGAAATCTATCTGACAGACAGGGAAGCCAATCAAAAGGAGACAGACTCCAACAGTATATCTTAGTGGTTCCTGTCACTGTTTATTCTGGAGGTCCAGGAGGTGCGCGCTGGACTATGATATTTGGTATTGTCCCTAAATGATTAAATATTATTTGTTAAGAAGCAGCTGTGTGCTCAGCACTGCACAAGACACAAATAAAGACATAGGGCCTGATTCTGCTCTCACTTACATGGTGGAAATCAGGAGTAATTCAGCTGAAGTCAATAGTTAGAGGGTGGAAGCAGTGTGAGATCAGAATTAGGCCAACAGTCCCTGGTCCAATGGGGCAAGCAGTTCATATGTCCTTGAATGTCTTTCCTGTCTCATCTAGCATGTTAATGGGTTCACTGCAAGTCTTGGTGCAGATGGGGGTTATCAGCCCTTCTCTGCGCCCCAGACTTTCTCTGCTTGCTTTGTCTCTTCCAGTCTCTCCTATCTCCTCCCACAGCCTTTTTGTCCTCTCCTGTTTGTTTTAAATCTCTCATCCCTGGTTACTCGCTGTCACTCACCCTCTCTCTTCTGTTTCCTGTTCTATGGTTCACTGACTATTAAAAGTCAGACTAACAGTGAGTTTGCAAATAAAATATTGTCTTCGATCTGCAAGAAGCGTTTTGTCATTTTACTTTTCGTTGTTTTGGAACATTGGTTCCTTTAGAGTGGATGAAGAGAAATCTCTCAGCAGGCCCTTTCTGTCCATCACTCACAACGGCATCATTACCATAATCCAAGAGCACCGTGTCACCATAGCATGCAACTTGAAGATGCACAAGTTTCCATTTGACAGCCAGATGTGCAGCATAACCCTCTTCTCAGACATAGTATTAGGTATGTCCATTCTTATTCACTTTTACTACAACCAGACTGGATTTGCTGGTGCTGGCCACTGTCCACAACAAGACAATGGACTAGTTGGATCACAGGTCTGATCTGCCATTGAATTTTTATGTTCACTACTCAACAGTGTCCATTGTGTTAAAAAAATTACAATGTAAGAGGGAAACTGGGCTATGGAATGATCTCTCACTATGGAGTCTCAATACTGTCCACTGTGTTTAAAAAAAAAAAATGGCGTAAGGGAAAAACTGGGCTATAGCATGATCTCCCACTATGGAGTCTCCTATATGTTTATCTCTGGAAGAATCCAGGTTCTGCCTCTGCAAAGCCTTTACTCCCAGGAGTGGTCAGCTTGGCCAAATGACTAGTCCCATTGACTGCAATAGGGATTACTTAAGTTTGCAAGGTCTAGTCCTTAAAATGTGCACGAGGGTCTAGATTCAAAATAGAACTGCAAGGGCTGAAGTTGAGAGGACTACTCACATGACTGAGAAAGGGCTGCAGGATGGGATCCAGACTTAGAGATTTGAGTTCCAGGCTAGAGATGTAGGGTCTGGACTGCTGCATGCTTTCTTATTTTATCCCCATGGTAGG
>NW_020716219.1:0-4371 GCF_002925995.2 Terrapene triunguis
CTGAGTTGGCACTCTCAGTTGGGTTCCGCCAGAACCGCATCGTCACAGTGGCGTAGTCGTGCTTGGATCCACAGAACCAGGTCAATTAAGCTTTGGGTCAGAACCCCACGCTATCCACATTTGAATTTTGGGATTGAGAGTTTTGTTGGTTAAAGAGCTGCTGCAATGGCTGAGCAAAGAGCATATGAGGGACTTGGCAAAAAAGCCCTGGAAAATTTGTGTTCAGAAAAGAGGATAAGCTTTAGAAAGAAAGCTACAAAGGAAGAACTGAGAAATCTGTTAATGGCCAGTGATCAGGGGGCAAGAGCACAGCCCTTACCTGAGGCTGCAGAAGATGCAGAAAAAATTAGAGTGCAAAAGGCAACAAGTAAACTGCAATTTGAGCATGAACAGAAGCTAGCAGATCTTCGATTGCTGGAGAAGCAAAAAATAGCAGAATTAGAAAGAGAGAGAGAGAAAGAAGCCGATCAAAGAAAGAAGGAGGCTGATGAGAGAGAGGAGAGAGCTCGTAAGGGGCGTCTAGAGCTGCTCGCTGCTGAGCAGGAGACTAGCAGGATGGAACAGGAGACGGCCAGACTGCAGCTCCAAGTAATGGAAGAGCGGAGAAAGTCATCCCCACCTGGTACTCCACTTCCCCCCCCCGCCATGAGAAAAACTGGGAAAGGATGTGTCCCATTTACAATGATACTGAGGATATAGAGGAGTTTTTGTCTACCTTTGAACGCCTCTGCAATCTGTACCAGATCCCCGAGGGTCAGCGAATGCCTGTCCTGCTGACCAGACTGACTGGAAAAGCCAGGGAGGTATTTAATGACTTGGGGGAACAAGAAGCCTTGGATTATGGGCGGTTTAAAGATTCTGTGTTAAGGCGGTTCAAGGTTACTCCTGAATCTTACAGAGTTAAGTTTAGAAAGTTTAAGATGTCTAATGATTGTACTTTTGTAGAATGTGCTCATAAGCTGATGGGTTTTGTTAAAAAGTGGGTTATGGGAGCCAAGGCACATGGGAGTTTTGAAAAACTGCTGGATTTAATAACTTTGGAACAGTTCTTAGACATTGTGCCTGACAATGTGAGAGCAGCGGTGTGTGATAGGGACCCTGAGTCAGTCCTACGGGCAGCAGAGATTGCGGATGCCCATACCCAAAACAGGGCTCGAGAAGGGTGTAAAACCCCGGGGAAAACTAATCACCATTCTCCCCAGTTCAAGAGGAGGGAAGGATTTAAAAGTAAACCTAACTCTTCTAAAGGAGTTCAAGGGGGCCCGGAGGGTAGGAACTCACATCCCAGGACGGAACAGGTTACATGCTATCACTGTGGTATGCTGGGCCACATGAGACCAGACTGCCCGACACTGAAGGGCAGCCCAAAACCAGGAACCCCAAATGCCACGGCCAATGCTAACCCTGTTGTTATAAACTCACAGGCAAGCTACACAGAGCCCAGCATTGGTGCCCTGTGTGCAAATGCTGTTTCTGTGGTCTCTGAAGAATTTGACCTTAAAACTCACATTAAAGCTAAATATGGGGGAAATAATGCAGAGTTTATTAGCAGTGCAGAAGTGAATGGAGTAAGGTGTATGGCATGGAGGGACACCGCAGCAGATATCACGTTGGTTAAAGCAAATCTTGTCAGGAAGGAAGATTATTGGCCAGGTGAAGATGTGACTGTTGTAGCCTTTTCTGAGTATTTTGTCAGGGTGCCTTTGGCTAAAATCCACCTGAAATGGAAAGGATTTGAGGGCACCATGGTTGTGGGAGTAAAAGACACACTCCCTAAGGATATTATGATTGGAAATGATATTAAAGCTATGGTCAGTCAAGTTAACGCAAACCAGGCACAGGAGAGAATTGATCCTAAGGTTGTGTCTATGGAGGGTTTCTCCAAAAGTTTGTCTTTGGAAAGTAGCTGTTTGGCTGTGAATGAAGTTTCTGAATGTCTATCTAATGTCTCAGAAGTAAATCTGGAATTAGATCAAGCGAAGGGAGAGGAGAACAAGGAGATTTTGGATGAGCCTAGGCAGTCTTGTGAGCTGATGGCTTTATCTAGTCAGCAGTTTGGGAAGGCAAGGAGAGTGGAAGATAAGTGTCCCTATACCTTACCTGTTTCCTGTGTGAAGAATAGTGACAGTGAAGGAAATGTGCCTGTGTCTGTCAGGGGTATTGACTTGCCTATGGAGGAAGCTACCCCAGTCTCCAAGCAGTTGTCTGTGAACAGCCCCGTGAGCTGGGACAAGGAAAATGAAATCCCAAACTGTGTGTCTAGTAAAGGAAAATGTGTCTCCAACTCTTTTTTGTCTGTGGAGCAGACAGAAGGTGCCTTTCAGCCTGTGATGGTTGAGAGTAATTCAGTTGTCTCAGATTTGGTTCTGGATTCAACTAAAGCCCAGGAAGGGAATGGTCCTAAGTTTGTGTCTGCTGGGGAGAATGGCACTGTAACTAGGTTGCATCCAGTTCGTGTCTTAGCAAAATCCCAGAGACCAGACAATTCTGGTGCTTGTATCTTGCCTGTTGCTCATGTGTGGTTGGAGAAGGGTGTAACAATTCTGTCTAATCAGGGTGATACCCTAGCCAGGGCACAAGGAGAGCAAAAAGGTCATTTGGTTGTGGTACCTACGGACAGTTTAACAACTTGTAGCAAAAAGGACAAAATTCCTAAGCTTGTGTGTGGCAAAGGAAAGGAGAATGCTTCTGACCTTTCATCTAATGAGTCTATGGGTTTGCCTGAAAGGGGATTGTGTAGAAATCTGCCTGATGGGCCAAAGGTGATCCTGAATGTAAGTAAGACCCAGACAGAGTCTGTTGTTGCTCAGAAAAGTGTTCCTTTAAAGCAAGCCCTAGGTGAAGAGGATAAGGGCAGAATTTCTGTGAGGGGTGATTTGCTGTTTAGAAAAGCTCCTGGGGAAAGGAATCCTCATGGTAATCTGTGCAAGCAGTTCCCTGCAACTGAAGGGTGTGAGAGTGATTTAATCAAGGAAGTTTCAGTTCCTAACAGCCAGAAGTTGTCTGTTGTGAATGGATCCACTAACTTTCCTTTTGAAAGATCCAGTGTGGGTAGCTTTGAGAAGGTCTCAGATGGAGTAAGAGCTGTTAAGAAAGTTGAGCAGCCCTATAACCAAGTGGCTGTGTGTGGCCAGCTTGTTGGGAAGACAATGGTGTTGGGACAGGACTGTCTCCATGCTAATTCGTTAAGTGAGCAGTCTGTGCTTCAGGGTCTGAGGACAGATTTGGTTACTGGGGTTTCAAAGCAGAACAGTGTTATGGCCGAACGCTTGAGGATGCAGGGGAGAGCAGGCAAACTCTCACCCTCAGACTCTTTGGATTTGTGTGGTATCTCTTTAAGACAGAGTCCAGCCTTGGAAATGATAGCAGTTAAGGATATGGAAACTGGTGGACTGGCTCCTGTCTGCGGTAATGCAAATTACTTGCCTGACTGGGAGAGGAAGGACTTGCTAATAGCTGTTAGCACAGAGAGCCCACCCCATCAGCCAGTGAATTCTTTTAAGCAAGAGAAATCAGGGTTTGATCCTGCAGGACAAGGAGGAAAGAGAAAACTGAATTTTGCAAAGGGAAGCAACAGGTTAACCCTAAAATGCCCAAACTCCAATGGTATTGAGCCAAAGGTGTGGCATGACAACCATGATTGTAGATGGACACTTGCAATGGATTTGTTATTATTGCTAATGGTAATTTTTGTAACAAATGTGTTGCTATTACCACAAACTGTAAAAATGTACAATGTGCCTAATCTTTTGGAAAATCCATTGAACAGGTTAAAAGGAATACATGAGAACACACTTTATGTTAAAAGGCCTGGTTATACTGGTGTTTCACAGTTAATGCCTGTAAACGGTATTGGAACTTTTCACAGGGGAAAAGACATTCCAGACCTAATGTGCTGTATAAAAAGGGAAACCGAGGCACACTACCATATTGCTTTCATGGCTAAAGGCCAAGATTCCTGTACTGTAAACAACCTTAATATCTACATTAACTTGATGTTAATTGGGTTCCAAATATTTGCCAGAGCTTGTATGAATAAAGTAGCTGTTTTCTTTAGCTCTTGGCAAAATCACATGAGACATTCAGGAACCATGCTGCAAGAGCAGATCCAATCCACTATTGTTCTAACTAAGTTTTACCTTGAGTTTGTAAAGAGGTTCAATCATGTTATTGAACATGACTTTGATAAACCATTTCTGTTATACACTGGTATAACTTCTAACCCAATACTAGCTGTAGTGAGACAGACCCAAGGATGGGGAGCTCTTGGGATGCAGTCAGTGATGTTTGTGTCATCCCTTCCTGCATCAATTTTGCGTTGGGGGTGTGACGTTATTGATATAATCTGGGACCATATAGATCATTGTTGCA
>NW_020716220.1:0-1993 GCF_002925995.2 Terrapene triunguis
GTTTTTCTGTTTTCATTGAGCGGTATGTATGTAAAAATAAAATTTTTGATTTGTATGAAATGGCTTAATCCTCTACAAATCATTCATATTTCAATTTACTGTTATTGACTGAAATGTAGCAACATTTTAATATACTAATTCCAATACATTTTCACTGGTATTTGAAATATTTGCCCAATGTTTGTTAGACCTCTGGAGACACTGATGTGACGGGTTGGATCACAGAAACCCCCTTGGGAGCTGCCACCCAATGTGCCAAGACTACCCCTGCTTCTGTTTTCCCTGCCAGCTCAGGACTCCAGCACCCCGTCTTGCTGAATTAGACACTCCAGTCCACTTCAACACAGACCCAGGGTCTGAATCACTTGTCCCAAAACTGCAAGTTTACCCAAAAACAGCTCACAGGAGTGTGCTTGTCTTTAGCACTCAGATGCCCAACTCCCAATGGGGTCTAAACCCAGATAAATCCGTTTTACCCTGCATAAAGCTTATGCAGGGCAAACTCATAAATTGTTCGCCCTCTATAACACTGATAGAGAGATATGCACAGCTGTTTGCTCCCCCAGGTATTAATACATACTCTGAGTAAATTACTAAATAAAAAGTGATTTTATTAAATACAGACAGTAGGATTTAAGTGGTTCCAAGTAGTAACAGACAGAACAAAGTAAGTCACAAGCAAAATAAAATAAAATGCGCAAATCTATGCCTAATCAAACTAAATACAGATAATCTCACCCTCAGAGATGCTTCAGTAAGTTTTTCTCAGACTGGACACCTTCCAGGCCTGGGCACAATTCTTTCCCCTGGTACAGCTCTTGTTCCAGCTTGTGTTAGCTAGGGGTTTCTCCATGATGGCTCCTCTCCCCCTCTGTTCTCTTCCACCCCTTTATATATCTTTTGCATAAGGCGGGAATCCTTTGTCCCTCTGGGTTTCCACCCCCCCTCACTGGAAAAGCACCAGGTTAAAGATGGATTCCAGTTCAGGTGACATGATCACATGTCACTGCAAGACTTCATTACTCACTTGCCAGCACACACATATACAGGAAGACTCAAAGGTAAATACAGCCATCTGCAGACAATGGGAGTCATCAAGATTCCAAACCATCCTTAATGGCCCACACTCTACATAATTACAATAGGCCCTCAGAGTTATGTTTTATATTTCTAGTTTTAGATACAAGAGTGGTACATTTATACAAATTAGATGATCATACTCAGTAGATTATGCACTTTGTAATGATACCTTACAAGAGACCTTTTGCATGAAGCATATCCCAGTTACATTATATCACTTATTACCGTATTTTCTCTAAATCTATCCCAGTTACATTATATTGACTTATTATTATATTTTTATAAAACCATGTAGACTGCACAACGTCACAACTGGAATTGTGATTATGTAATCATAATGCATATGTAGCAAATCTATTATAATGGACTTGGAACCCAGATTAAACAAAGTCTTAAACTTTTTAAAAGTTTTATTTGAAGGCTCACTCTTTCTGTTGAAAAAGAACAGAATTAGCACACTGTAGACCAAGATAGAGAACTCATGACTCATGTGGTGAACTAAATTCTACTCATATTGCTTCCTATTGAAAACAAGAATGCAAAAAAGCAGGTTATGGTTGTGATGGGTTTGGTCACAGAGACCCCCTTGGGACTGTCACCTGATATTCTGAAACTACCTCCGAGCCCATTTTTCCTGCCAGCTTGGGACTCCAGAACCCTCTCTTGTTGAGCCAGACATGCTACTCTGCTGCAACACAGACCCAAGGTCTGAACCATGCCCCCAAAGCTGCAGACTTTAACCAAAACTGCTCAACAGGTTTCCTATATCTAGCACCCAGATATCCTGCTCCCAATGGGATTCACACCCCAAATAAATCTGTTTTACTCTGTATAAAGCTTATACAGGATAAACTCATAAATTGTTTACCCTCTATAACACTGATAGAGAGATATGCACAGCTGTTTGTTCCCC
>NW_020716221.1:0-234 GCF_002925995.2 Terrapene triunguis
TCTCTCTCTCTCAAAATTCCTGCCATCTCCCATATATATATATATATATATATATATATATATATATATATATATATATATATATGTCATAACTATAAAGGGAAGGGTGGCAGCTCTCCTGTGTACTGTGCTATGGAATCCCTCCTGGCCAGAGACTCCAAATCCTTTTACCTGTAAAGGGTTAAGAAGCTCGGGTAACCTGGCTGACACCTGACCCGAAGGACCAATAAGGGG
>NW_020716221.1:334-1058 GCF_002925995.2 Terrapene triunguis
TTTTGTGTGTGCTCTTTGTTTTAAGGGGTGGTTCGCTCTTGGGACTGAGAGGGACCAGACATCAATCCAGGTTCTCCCCATCTTTCTAAACAAGTCTCTCCTATTTCAAACTTGTAAGTAAAAAGCCAGGCAAGGCGTCTTAGATTTACTTTGTTTTCTCAACTTGTAATGTACCTTTTACTAGAGTGTTTATCTTTGTTTGCTGTACTTTGAACCTAAGACAGAGGGGGGTCCTCTGAGCTCTTTAAGTTTGATTACCCTGTAAAGTTATTCTCCATACTGATTTTACAGAGATGATTTTTACCTTTTTCTTTAATTAAAAGCCTTCTTTTTTAAGAACCAGATTGATTTCTCCTTGTTTTAAGATCCAAGGGGGTTTGGATCTGTATTCACCAGGAGTTGGTGAAAGGAGGGTGGGAGGAAGGAGGGGGGATGGTTAATTTCTCCTTGTTTTAAGATCCAAGGGGGTTTGGATCTGTGTTCACCAGGGAATTGGCGAAAGGTTTCTCAAGGCTTCCCAGGGAGGGAATTCTTAAGATGGTGGCAGCGGACCAGAGCTAAGCTGGTAGATAAGCTTAGAAGTTTTCATGCAGGCCCCTACATTTGTACCCTAAAGTTCAAAGTGGGGATACAGCCTTGACAATATGGCTTCTAATTGTAGGTTTTAACTGATAAAAACTGATAAAGCATCCCCAATGAACAAAATAGTCAATTAGTATTTATC
>NW_020716222.1:0-1061 GCF_002925995.2 Terrapene triunguis
GAAGCGGTCATCCGGGTGTTCTCCGTTAAGGGCAGGCAGTTGGGCAGTTCGGGAACCTGGCCTACGACTTTCAATATCTTTTTTAGACCTGGGACACAGAATTAATAGGGCTTTTAGAGAGGACAGGCATGTTCCAAATTTATGTACTGTGCAGCGGACATTCTCCTGCACCAAACTGTACAGATTGTATTAAGTTAATTTATAGGCCAGATTCATAGATTCTAGGACTGGAAGGGACCTCGAGAGGTCATCGAGTCCAGTCCCCTGCCCGCATGGCAGGACCAAATACTGTCTAGACCATCCCTGATAGACATTTATCTAACCTACTCTTAAATATCTCCAGAGATGGAGATTCCACAACCTCCCTAGGCAGTTTATTCCAGTGTTTAACCACCCTGACAGTTAGGAACTTTTTCCTAATGTCCAACCTAGACCTCCCTTGCTGCAGTTTAAGCCCATTGCTTCTTGTTCTATCCTTAGAGGCTAAGGTGAACAAGTTTTCTCCCTCCTCCTTATGACACCCTTTTAGATACCTGAAAACTGCTATCATGTCCCCTCTCAGTCTTCTCTTTTCCAAACTAAACAAACCCAATTCTTTCAGCCTTCCTTCATAGGTCATGTTCTCAAGACCTTTAATCATTCTTGTTGCTCTTCTCTGGACCCTTTCCAATTTCTCCACATCTTTCTTGAAATGTGGTGCCCAGAACTGGACACAATACTCCAGCTGAGGCCTAACCAGAGCAGAGTAGAGCGGAAGAATGACTTCTCGTGTCTTGCTCAGATATCTGAAAATATTGCAATCTTGTTAACCCTTAGACAAACATGTAAGCAATTGATTTGCTGATGCAAGTAAGGACTACCCATGACAACAAAGTTTGCAGAATTGAGCCGTTAAACAGCAGTCATAAAATTATGGGTGAAGAAACATTATCTTCTTCACAGTACTTGTTCATCAACTGGATCTGTCCTTCATTTAAAGAGACCCAAAACCTGATGCTTTTAGTGGCATGAAGGCCTTGCAATGAGGAAGGCCTTGCAATGTTAGAGGAGATTCTGGATTA
>NW_020716223.1:0-820 GCF_002925995.2 Terrapene triunguis
TGGAATTTTTTCTGCAGTCAGTAGAATTATTGCTGCTAATTCGGCACGTCTGATGTCTGATCACCAAATTTTGCACCTCCTTTTCGAAAGGATTCTGGCAAATACTCAGCTCACAGGAACAGGCTGAATGACAGTAGAATTTCCTTAACCATTGCTTCACTTCTCCCTTTTTCAGGCTTTATGTGCTCAGTAGTTTAATAGGGTTACCATTCGTCTGGATTTACCCGGACATGTCCTCCTTTTTGTGCTAAAAATAGCGTCCGGGGGGGAATTTGTAAATCACTCAAAATGTCCGGGATTTCCCCCCTCCCCCGGCAGAGCAGAGCGAGCGGCTGGGAGGGCTGCAGGAAAGTCAGGGGCTGGACTCCGGAGCAGCTGTAGAGGAGCTCCTCCCCCCCCCTCCCTCCCTGCAATCTGAGCCGGCAGCTCCTCCTCCCCGGCAGCCCCGCGCCCCGCTCCAGCAGCACTGTGTAGGGCCAGGGACCGGGTTGTGTGTTGTGCTGGGGAGCGCAGCCACGTGTCCAGCTCGCACAGAGCCCAACACCCTGTTCTGAGCAGCAGGGTAAGGGGGGCAGGAGAAGGGGCAGGGAGGTTCTGGAGGGGGCAGTCAAGAAACGGGGGGGTCGGGAGTTCAGGGGGGGGCTTCTTGGGGGGAGTGGAGAAAGTTTTGGGCAGTCAGGGTACAGGTAGGGGGTAGGGTCCTGGGGGGCAGTTGGGGGGGGTCTTAGGAAGGGGCAGTTAGGGGATAAGGAACAGGGAGGCTTAGATAGGGAGTGGGGTTCTGGAGGGCAGTTAGGAGCAGGGGTCCCAGGAGGGGGCA
>NW_020716223.1:920-1365 GCF_002925995.2 Terrapene triunguis
GTGGGGAGAGGGATCGGAGCAGTCAGGGGACAGGGAGCAGAGGGGTTTAGATGGGTTGGGAGTTCTGAGGGGGGGCTGTCAGGGGGTGGGGAGTGGTTGGATGGGGCGTGGGAGTCCCAGGGGTGTGTCTGGGGGTGGGGGTGTGGATAAGGGTTGGGGCAGTCAGGGGACAAGAGGCAGGGAGGCTTAGATAGGGGGTGGAGTCCTGGGGGGCAGTTAGGGGCAGGGGTCCCAGGAGGGGGCAGTCAGGGAACAAGGAGCAGGGGGAGGGTTGGGGTTCTGAGGGGGGCGGGGAGTGGAAGGGGCGGGGCTAGGGCAGGACGGGGGCGGGGCTAGGGCAGGACGGGGGCGGGGCTCCTCCCGTCCTCTTTTTTCCGTGCTGAAATATGGTAACCCTAAGTTTAAAGGTGTTGGATAGTCACTGTAAACAAGATCAAACAACCTT
>NW_020716224.1:0-3477 GCF_002925995.2 Terrapene triunguis
CCCCCCCAGAGGGACCTGCCAGGGGGCCAGGTGAGCCCAGCAGAGCTTACCTGGAGCGGCTCCCAGGAAGCATCGAGCAGGCAGGTCCCTCCCAGTCCCTCTGGCCCCTTCCTAGAGTCGGGTCGAGGGGAGGGGGGCTGCCTGCTGCCGGAGTCTACAAGCCCCGCCCCAGCACGCAGCAGAGCGAGACCTCCTGCTAACTGTCTGTGTGCTCGGGGCAGGGGCAGGGCTGCGCTCTGCAGGCTCCTGCCGGCCGGGCGGTGGGCCTTGTGGGCTGGCGCCGCCGCGCCGGGAGCTCAGCTGCGCGCTGCCCCAGGGCCCAGGAAGGAAAGGTGAGTGGCGCCGGCGGCGCCGGCTTGCCGCATTTCCCCTCATATAGGGTGACCAGACGTCCCGACCAATGTAAGGTCGGGACGCGGGACAAGTCCCCTAAAATCGGGACTGTCCCGATAATATCGGGACGTCTGGTCACCCTAAAACTGAACTGCCCCAGAAATTCTGTCATGTGGAATCATCGTGAAACTCACATGGCTCCAACCCTGCCGATGAACCTTTAGATCCACTGCACAGACTTCTGCCACTTGAGCTAATGGAGTAAGTGATGGCAGAGGCAGTAGGTTGTCATCCTATATGTGATAGATCAGCTCTATAGGAGGATGAGACACTTTTTTTGCCACTGGGTTTCACAGATATCTGCTGACAGAAGAGGAACTGTGAAACTCAGGAATCCTGGGTCTATTCCAGGCTCCTGAATGGAGTGGTCTCTAGTAGTCAAAGACCCTTCTTCCCCGTCCCCTCCAGTCTATGTCTATCCTATTGCTGTCTAACCCGCCCCAGCTCCTCATCAGATTTCAACTGCCCCCCACTACCGCTCTGGATTCCTTGTCCCAGTTTCCTGGTCCTGTCTCACTCTCCTCTCTCCCCGCCCCCATCCCTCAGATGGGATGTTCATTCCAGACTGGCAAAATTATAAGGCTTCCCAACATTTCAACACTTCCCATTCTAAACTTTCGGTTGCTTAACTATAGGCTGGCTCTGCCTACAACAAAGCATATTCAGAACCTCTGATTAAAGGGATTATAAGTGTAGCAACCTCCATCATAGCTAGTCACGAAAGACTGAACCCGAGCCATCCAGACTTAAAAGCATGAGCTTCTACTACTTGAGTTCAAGATATAACTCCCTTAGCTGGTAGCTATACAGTTATCCTCTAAAAATCCACCAGAGGAGGGCACAAAACACATGTTGGACAGTGAATTACAAAAGTGCCAAATATTATTATTAGACCTGCAATACTTTTCACAATGAACATCAGCGGGGGATAAACTGGGAGTTTAAGAATATTTGGAAAACAATTTTAGAATAACATTCAGTGCTGTGGTTTAAAAGAAAAAAAAAACTGTTAAAACTCATAACTTAGCAGTATTCAGTGTTTGAAAAAAAACAACTTCTAGGAGCTATGGGATACAAGTTAAGAATGTTGAAACAGGAAGATGTTATGCTCAGTTACCACCTGGGCAAGGCGGTGTGTTATGTAATACTTGTAAGATTTCACTGTAATGTTTTACAATATATAGCAGCGCAATGCTGATTCCATTGATATTGTTGAGCAATTCATGCTGATTTTATTTCAGCCCACATATTAATAGTTTTGAATACAAGATCACAATTTTCAGCTCACTTGGTCTGAACATGCAGAGCTTTAAAACTGCTATGCTCTAAACTCTATATTAACTACAATTTTATAAACCTGCATGTCAGAGAACTGTGTGCCACTACTACTAGACAGTGGCACAAGGCAATTCAGTGTGAATCACAGAAATGTAGGACTGGAAGGGACATCAACAGGTCATCTAGTCAAACCCCTGCACTGAGGCAGGACTGAGTAATAACAACTAGACCATCCTTGACAGGTGTTTGTCTAACCTCTTAAAAAACTCCAATGACTGCTATTCCATAACCTCTCTAGGTAATTTGTCCAGTGCTTAACTACCTTTACAGTTAGGAAGTTTTTCCTAATGTCTAACCTAAATCTCCCTTGCTACAATTTAAGCCCATTGCTTCTTTTTCTTGCATGTCCTGAATGGGATGGGGGTGGGTCCAGGCAGTGGGATTGGGGGGAGGGAGATCGAGGAAGTCGGTGGGTGTGTGGGGATGGACCAGGGGAAGCAGGGTGGAGGAACTGAGGGGGACAGGACTGGGATGAGGGAGTAGGGTAGGGGCTGAGGGGAGCATGAATGGGACAGGGTAGAGAGAGCTGTGTAGAGTGGGGCGGGACAGGGGAGACAATGGGGCTGGGCTGGGGAGGGTCGGTGGGTTGGGGAGAGGGACAGGGTCTGGAGGGGATGAGACAGAAGGGAGCAGGACTGGAATGGGGGGAAGTTGAGGGAGTGGGACAGCAGGAGGAGCAATGGGGGTGGGATGATGGGAGAGGCTGAAGAAGAGATTTGGGGTAGGGCAAGGCTGAGGGCAGTGGGTTGCGGGGAGCAGAGGGACTGTGGGGGAGGCTGTTGGAACGGGGGCAGGGACTGAGGGCAGTGGGTTCGGGGTGGGAGGTACAGGGGTGACTGCGGGGGAGGCTGAGGGAACAGGGTCAGGGTGGGGGCTGAGGGCAGTGGGTCTGAGGGGAGCCCCCCCCAGAGGGACCTGCCAGGGGGCCAGGTGAGCCCAGCAGAGCTTACCTGGAGCGGCTCCCAGGAAGCATCGAGCAGGCAGGTCCCTCCCAGTCCCTCTGGCCCCTTCCTAGAGTCGGGTCGAGGGGAGGGGGGCTGCCTGCTGCCGGAGTCTACAAGCCCCGCCCCAGCACGCAGCAGAGCGAGACCTCCTGCTAACTGTCTGTGTGCTCGGGGCAGGGGCAGGGCTGCGCTCTGCAGGCTCCTGCCGGCCGGGCGGTGGGCCTTGTGGGCTGGCGCCGCCGCGCCGGGAGCTCAGCTGCGCGCTGCCCCAGGGCCCAGGAAGGAAAGGTGAGTGGCGCCGGCGGCGCCGGCTTGCCGCATTTCCCCTCATATAGGGTGACCAGACGTCCCGACCAATGTAAGGTCGGGACGCGGGACAAGTCCCCTAAAATCGGGACTGTCCCGATAATATCGGGACGTCTGGTCACCCTAAAACTGAACTGCCCCAGAAATTCTGTCATGTGGAATCATCGTGAAACTCACATGGCTCCAACCCTGCCGATGAACCTTTAGATCCACTGCACAGACTTCTGCCACTTGAGCTAATGGAGTAAGTGATGGCAGAGGCAGTAGGTTGTCATCCTATATGTGATAGATCAGCTCTATAGGAGGATGAGACACTTTTTTTGCCACTGGGTTTCACAGATATCTGCTGACAGAAGAGGAACTGTGAAACTCAGGAATCCTGGGTCTATTCCAGGCTCCTGAATGGAGTGGTCTCTAGTAGTCAAAGACCCTTCTTCCCCGTCCCCTCCAGTCTATGTCTATCCTATTGCTGTCTAACCCGCCCCAGCTCCTCATC
>NW_020716225.1:0-1267 GCF_002925995.2 Terrapene triunguis
GTGCCCATATGGTCTCTAAAGAAAGATTCAGCGGCTTAGCGAAAGCATCATCAGTGCTTTGCAGAGCTTCGAGAGGGCAGGGGAGAGTTTTTTCCTAGCAAACAGGGAGGCCAGGCTGTTGTCTAGGGAGCAGAGCGGGAACCAGGACACTTGGGTTCTAGTCCTGCTTCTGGAAGGGAAGGTGGTAAAAGCAGATAGGAGGCGGGGCTTCCTACCGCTGTCCCTAATGTGTGGGATTAGAACATGCCGCCGCCGTGCCTTAGTTTCCCTGTCTGTAATGCAGCACCACGACAGCGTCTGGATTAATACTAGGACATATGGCTGGGTCCCAAACCCATTGACGTCAGTGGTCTCAGCCCCTTAGAGGGCAGGAGCGATATTTTTCACCTGCCTATTGCCAGGGAACTACTTACTCAGGAGAAACCTTTTTCATTCACAAACCTCTTTGCCCAGGTTACCCCACCCCCCAAACCAGCTGCACTTGACTCATGGCTGGAGCCTGATGCCATTAAAACCAACCCCCAGAATAGGCGGGAGGGGGTATTTGCGCCTCTCCTAGGACGAAACCATCTGCCCCACTCAATATCACGGCATCGCACCCCCCATTTAGTGCTGTAAATGGTCAAATTGCTGCAGGGGGGGGGGCGAGAGTGATTGGCTCCCATTGCTGAAGTGGTTCCTACAGGCCCTGAGATCAGGGCCCCCATCATGCCAGGTGCTGCACAGACACGAGGGAGAGCCAGCCCCTACCCCAA
The DNA here is from genome assembly GCF_002925995.2 of Terrapene triunguis. NCBI lineage: Eukaryota > Metazoa > Chordata > Testudines > Emydidae > Terrapene > Terrapene triunguis. Next base: position 756 of record NW_020716225.1, read on the forward strand.
AGGGCTCATGGTCTAACTCCAGTGGTTCTCAACCTATTTACCATCGTGGGCCGCATCCAATACTACCTGTACGGCCCGGAGGATGTCACATGGGCCACAGCTCTGTGCTGATTGGGCCGCAGGTGGAGAACCACTGAGCTAGACAAAAGGTGGAAGGAGAATCAGAAGCGACTCAGGCAGGGTACACAGCCGGCACGACTAGAACCTAGTTCTCCTGAGCCCCACACCCGTAACTTACCTGCTGTCCTACACTGCCGCCTTTAAAGCACCGCACCATGGTACCATCCCACCACAGTGGACGCTGCAGCTCTCCGGCCGCTAGATTCTTTGGCCTGGTCTACACTACGACTTTAATTCGGATTTAGCTGCGTTAATCCGAATTAATCCTTAACCCGTCCACACAACGGAGCCAGTTACTTCGAATTAAAGGGCGCTTAAAATCGATTTCTGTACTCCACCCCGACAAGCGGAGTAGCACCAAAATCGATTTTGTAAATTCGAATTAGGGGTAG
>NW_020716226.1:0-1219 GCF_002925995.2 Terrapene triunguis
GTGCCCATATGGTCTCTAAAGAAAGATTCAGCGGCTTAGCGAAAGCAGCATCAGTGCTTTGCAGAGCTTCGAGATGGCAGGGGAGAATTTTTTCCTAGCAAACAGGGAGGCCAGGCTGTTGTCTAGGGAGCAGAGCGGGCGCTTGGACACTTGGGTTCTAGTCCTGCTTCTGGAAGGGAAGGTGGTAAAAGCAGATAGGAGGCGGGGCTTCCTACCGCTGTCCCTAATGTGTGGGATTAGAACATGCCGCCGCCGTGCCTTAGTTTCCCTGTCTGTAATGCAGCACCACGACAGCGTATGGATTAATACTAGGACATATGGCTGGGTCCCAAACCCATTGACGTCAGTGGTCTCAGGCCCTTAGAGGGCAGGAGTGATAGAAATGCCAAGTGTTATCACAGTGTCAAATATTTTCACCTGCCTATTGCCAGGGAACTACTTACTCAGGAGAAACCTTTTTCATTCACAAACCTCTTTGCCCAGGTTACCCCACCCCCCAAACCAGCTGCACTTGACTCATGGCTGGAGCCTGATGCCATTAAAACCAACCCCCAGAAGAGGCGGGAGGGGGCATTTGCGCCTCTCCTAGGACGAAACCATCTGCCCCACTCAATATCACGGCATCGCACCCCCCATTTAGTGCTGTAAATGGTCAAATTGCTGCGGGGGGGGGGACGCGAGAGTGATTGGCCCCCATTGCTGAAGTGGCTCCTACAGGCCCTGAGATCAGGGCCCCCGTCATGCCAGGTGCTGCACAGACACGAGGGAGAGCCAGCCCCTACCCCAAAGGGCTCATGGTCTAACGCCAGTGGTTCTCAACCTATTTACCATCGTGGGCCGCATCCGATACTACCTGTGTGGCCCGGAGGATGTCACATGGGCCACAGCTCTGTGCTGATTGGGCCGCAGGTGGAGAACCACTGAGCTAGACAAAACGTGGAAGGAGAATCAGAAGCGACTCAGGCAGGGTACACAGCCGGCACGACTAGAACCTAGTTCTCCTGAGCCCCACACCCGTAACTTACCTGCTGTCCTACACTGCCGCCTTTAAAGCACCGCACCATGGTACCATCCCACCACAGTGGACGCTGCAGCTCTCCGGCCGCTAGCTTCTTTGGCCTGGTCTACACTACGACTTTAATTCGGATTTAGCTGCGTTAATCCGAATTAATCCTTAACCCGTCCACACAACGGAGCCAGTTACTTCGAATTAAAGGGC
>NW_020716227.1:0-1154 GCF_002925995.2 Terrapene triunguis
AACTGCAGGTGAATTTACGTGCAAGCATGAAATTACTTCTTCAGGGGGTCTCTGGGGGTGTTTATGTATGAGCAGAACTAGAAGATTACTGCTCATGGTACCTTTTCATTCAGTTGTTTTGAACTTTCTCGCTCTACATTTCAATTTCTGACACTATTTTGATTTATTGTAAGAATTAACAACTGTTAATTTACCAATTAAAAGTGAATCCTTCCAAGCCAAGTTATGGGCCAGCTTTTCAAACTTGCCTCTACAATGGCACCCAGAAGTGTTCCATATGCATGAGTCTGTGCAGGCAAGCGCTGTATGTGTACAAACTCCTGCACCCATGTGTGCACATGCAGTGTGGGGCGCGGTGCATGTCAGCGGCTCTACATGTAAAAGATGCAAGCATCGCTTTTTCAGGCCCGTTTGCAAACGTGGCCAGTGACGATCTAGCCAGAAATGCTGTAAAGTGATGTTGTTTCTTTTGAAAGGTGATGAAGACCAGCCAGAAAAGCCTCACTTTGACTCTCGTAGCCTGATATTTGAATTAGACCCATGCAACGGGAACGGGAAAGTTTGCCTTGTTTATAAGCACACCAAACCAGGTAAAGACTGAAAAGAGCCCAGTTAACCAGGCGTGAGAAGTGGCTGTGTCTGGATAGCTCTCACTCTTCTGAACTCATGTGTCATTCTGGGTGAACCCTTGGAGCCAGGATCTCCCCCTTGGTATCGAACAGATGAGTCCACATTGTAACCTCCGTGCTCTTTCTGCCTGCCTAAAATATTTGCATAGAGAGAGGGGAAAGGCTCTGGGCTAGCTCCCTGATCCTGCAAACACTTGTGAGTAGCCCCAAAGGGTTCAGTAAGGTCACTCCTAGGTGTAAAGTTACTCATGTGTGGAAGTGATGATAGACTTAGCATTCCTTAGAGTCCGAGAGAGGAGAGAACACAGAGAACTTGAAGCCACTGAATTGGTATTCAGACCCTGTGCTTTGATGCAGTGTCCCCTAATGCTAATTAGAAACTATCTTGGCAATGGGCCTATTAGCAGAAGTTAACAAAGGACACACTGCAGAGCGAGAGAGATGTGAGCTGAGCTAGTAAGGAACTCTCTGCGGATGCGTCTACACTGCACCCTTCTTTCAGAGGCATGTAGGGTACATCCCCGC
>NW_020716228.1:0-1291 GCF_002925995.2 Terrapene triunguis
CTATTATTTCCCTGTAAGCTGGTTTTCTAAGGTTTAAATACTTGTAGTATACATAGTAAAGCACCAGTTATAAACAACCTTAAGCCCTAGCGTCTGAGAATGGATATCTGGATCGGCAATAAGGTTGATGAACATCTAAGAACTGCAGGTGAATTTACGTGCAAGCATGAAATTACTTCTTTAGGGGGTCTCTGGGGGTGTTTATGTATGAGCAGAACTAGAAGATTACTGCTCATGGTACCTTTTCATTCAATTGTTTTGAACTTTCTCGCTCTACATTTCAATTTCTGACAATATTTTGATTTATTGTAAGAATTAACAACTGTTAATTTACCAATTAAAAGTGAATCCTTGCAAGCCAAGTTATGGGCCAGCTTTTCAAACTTGCCTCTACAATGGCACCCAGAAGTGTTCCATATGCATGAGTCTGTGCAGGCAAGCGCTGTATTTGTACAAACTCCTGCACCCATGTGTGCACATGCAGTGGAGGGCGCGGTGCATGTCAGCGGCTCTACATGTAAAAGATGCAAGCATCACTTTTTCAGGCCCGTTTGCAAACGTGGCCAGTGACGATCTAGCCAGAAATGCTGTAAAGTGATGTTGTTTCTTTTGAAAGGTGATGAAGACCAGCCAGAAAAGCCTCACTTTGACTCTCGTAGCCTGATATTTGAATTAGACCCATGCAACGGGAACGGGAAAGTTTGCCTTGTTTATAAGCACACCAAACCAGGTAAAGACTGAAAAGAGACCAGTTAACCAGGCATGAGAAATGGGTGTGTCTGGATAGCTCTCACTCTTCTGAACTCATGTGCTATTCTGGGTGAACCCTTGGAGCCAGGATCTCCCCCTTGGTGTCGAACAGATGAGTCCACATTGTAACCTCCGTGCTGTTTCTGCCTGCCTAAAATATTTGCATACAGAGAGGGGAAAGGCTCTGGGCTAGCTCCCTGATCCTGCAAACACTTGAGTAGCCCCAAAGGGTTCAGTAAGGTCACTCCTAGGTGTAAAGTTACTCATGTGTGGATGTGATGGTAGACTTAGCATTCCTTAGAGTCCGAGAGAGGAGAGAACACAGAGAACTTGAAGCCACTGAATTGGATTCAGACCCTGTGCTTTGATGCAGTGTCCCCCAATGCTAATTAGAAACTAACTTGGCAATGGGCCTATTAGCAGAAGTTAACAAAGGACACACCGCAGAGCGAGAGAGATGTGAGTTGAGCTAGTAAGGAACTCTCTGCGGATGTGTCTACACTGCACCCTTCTTTCAGAGGCATGTAGGGTACATCCCCGC
>NW_020716229.1:0-1937 GCF_002925995.2 Terrapene triunguis
ATGGTCCAGAGCTAGAGAAGGAACAAGTCTGGTACCCCCGATCTCCATTTGATGAGTAAAAAGAACAGGAGTACTTGTGGCACCTTAGAGACTAACAAATTTATTAGAGCATAAGCTTTCGTGGGCTACAACCCACTTCTTCGGATGCATATTGAGTGAAACATATCGAGGAGATATATATACACACATACAGAGAGCATGAACAGGTGGGAGTTGTCTTACCAACTCTGAGAGGCCAATTAAGTAAGAGAAAAAAACTTTTGAAGTGATAATCAAGGTAACCAAGTACAGACAGTTTGATAAGAAGCAAGTGTGAGAATACTTACAAGGGGAGATAGATTCAATGTTTGTAATGGCTCAGCCATTCCCAATCCCTATTTAGCCCTGAGTTGATTGTGTCTAGTTTGCATATCAATTCCAGCTCAGCAGTCTCTCGTTGGAGTCTGTTTTTGAAGTTTTTCTGTTTTAAGATAGCCACCCGCAGGTCTGTCATAGAATGGCCAGACAGGTTAAAGTGTTCTCCCACTGGTTTTTGAGTATTATGATTCCTGATGTCAGATTTGTGTCCATTAATTCTTTTGCGTAGAGACTGTCCGGTTTGGCCAATGTACATGGCAGAGGGGCATTGCTGGCACATGATGGCATATATCACATTGGTAGATGTGCAGGTGAACGAGCCCCTGATGGTATGGCTGATGTGATTAGGCCCTATGATGGTGTCACTTGAATAGATATGTGGACAGAGTTGGCATCGGGCTTTGTTACAAGGATAGGTTCCTGGGTCAGTGTTTTTGTTCAGTGATGTGTGGTTGCTGGTGAGTATTTGCTTTAGGTTGGGGGGTTGTCTGTAAGCGAGGACAGGTCTGTCTCCCAAGATCTGTGAGAGTAAAGGATCATCTTTCAGGATAGGTTGTAGATCTCTAATGATGCGCTGGAGAGGTTTTAGTTGGGGGCTGAAGGTGACAGCTAGTGGTGTTCTGTTATTTTCTTTGTTGGGCCTGTCTTGTAGGAGGTGACTTCTGGGTACTCGTCTGGCTCTGTCAATCTGTTTTTTCACTTCAGCAGGTGGGTATTGTAGTTTTAAGAATGCTTGATAGAGATCTTGTAGGTGCTTGTCTCTATCTGAGGGATTGGAGCAAATGCGGTTATATCTTAGAGCTTGGCTGTAGACAATGGATCGTGTGGTGTGTCCTGGATGGAAGCTGGAGGCATGTAGGTAAGTGTAGCGGTCAGTAGGTTTCCGGTACAGGGTGGTATTTATGTGACCATCGCTTATTAGCTTATTGGTAAGACAACTCCCACCTGTTCATGCTCTCTGTATGTGTGTATATATATCTCTTCGATATGTTTCACTCAATATGCATCCGAAGAAGTGGGTTGTAGCCCACGAAAGCTTATGCTCTAATAAATTTGTTAGTCTCTAAGGTGCCACAAGTACTCCTGTTCTTTTTGCGGATACAGACTAACACGGCTGCTACTCTGAAACCTGTCATTTGATGAGTATTAAATTCTAGGCTGTTGTTGTTCCGGCTTTATGCTCTACCCATAACCATAGCATCTGAGCACCTACCACGTTGCTCTTACAAAGTCAATCAGCCTAATTAGGAAATGCAAAGGGAAAACATTGATGCCACCATCAGCCAGTCCATGTTGTTTGGTTTGTCTCCAGATGGGACAGATCATGCTTGAACTTCATGGGCACATAGGAGTTGTGCTATACACCGTGAAGGGAAGGGTGTTGGTGATGGCCATGGTCTCACCCCTTTTCCATACTAGCGGCAGCTAGCCCACCAGGGAGCATATGTTGAACCTGCAAAAAGGAGGTCTAGCTGCTGCCTCTGAGCATGCTGTTCCCCCCCCCCGCCCCACGTACATACATATACCAGCAGGGACATTCTGTCTACATGTGTGCTCCACAGACAGAATTCTTCCTTCAT
>NW_020716230.1:0-1153 GCF_002925995.2 Terrapene triunguis
TGCCTAGGTGTGATCTGGAATGAATGGCTCATTTTGGAGGATTACTGCGAACTTTCGTGCCCAGCTGTGATCTGGATTCATTTCGTCATGTTTAGCAATTTTCACGTGGCTGTCTGCCAAATGGCTAGCAATGCATCCTAATGACATTTGCTGCAGAATTCCATGATACATTCGTGCCTAACTATGATCTGGACTCAATGTCTCTTGTTTAGCAAGTGACACGAATGGATCTCTGCCAAATTGCCAGCAGTTCATCCGATTTGCATTTGGGGGACGCTCCCAGGAGAAATTCGTCCTTATCAGTAATCTGCAATTAATGGCTCATGTTTAGTAATTTTCACTAACGGATCTCTGCCAAATGACTAGCAATGCATCCTGATGACGTTGCAGGAGAATTCCATAAGAAATTCGTCCCTAGCAGTGATCTGGATTCAGTTTCTCATCTTTAGCAACTGTCACAAAGGAATCTCGGGTAAATGCCCAACAGAGCATCCGAATGGCATTTGGAGGATGATCCCATTAGAAATTAATCCGTAAAAGTAATCTGGAATGACTTGCTCATGTTTAGCTATTTTCACCAAGGGATCTCTGCCAAATGCCCAGCAGTACTCTGTAATGGCCTTTGCAGCAGAATTCCATGGGAAATTCGTGCCAAGCTATGAAATGGAATGAATGTTTCATGTTTAGCAATTGTCACGACCAGATCTCTGCCAAATGCCCAACTCTGCATCCGATTTGCATTTGGAGGACGATCCCAGGAGAAATTCGTCCCTAGCAGTGACCTGGATTCAGTTTCTCATCTTTAGCAACTGACACAAACGACTCTCGGGTAAATGCCCAACAGTGCATCCGAATGGCATTTGGAGGATGATCCAGGAGAAATCCGTAAAATCCGTAAAAGTAATCTGGAATGACTTGCTCATGATTAGCAATTTTGTCGAAGGGATCTCTGCCAAATTTCAAGCAGTGCATCCTACTGACATTTGCAGGAGAATTCCATGAGAAAGTCGTGCCTAGCTATGATCTGTAATGAAGGGTTCATGTTTAGCTATTGTCACGAACGGAACACAGCCAAATGCCCAACCGTGCACCCGAATGGCATTTGGAGGAGTATTACCAGGAGAAATTCATCCCTATGAGCAATCTGGAATGA
>NW_020716231.1:0-1562 GCF_002925995.2 Terrapene triunguis
ACCCTTACACATCAAGCTGGGTCTGATGAAGAACTTTGTCAAGGCCAATGACAAAACACAAGCAGCTTTAGTAAGACTTTAGACTTTAGTAAGGCATTTGATACGGTCTCGCATGATATTCTTATCGATAAACTAGGCAAATACAATTTAGATGGGGCTACTATAAGGTGGGTGCATAACTGGCTGGATAACCGTACTCAGAGAGTTCTTATTAATGGTTCCCAATCCTGCTGGAAAGGCATAACGAGTGGGGTTCCGCAGGGGTCTGTTTTGGGACCGGCTCTGTTCAATATCTTCATTAACGACTTAGATATTGGCATAGAAAGTACGCTTATTAAGTTTGCGGATGATACCAAACTGGGAGGGATTGCAACTGCTTTGGAGGACAGGGTCATAATTCAAAATGATCTGGACAAATTGGAGAAATGGTCTGAGTTAAACAGGATGAAGTTTAACAAAGACAAATGCAAAGTGCTCCAACTAGGAAGAAAAAAATCAGTTTCACACATACAGAATGGGAAGAGACGGTCTAGGAAGGAGTACGGCAGAAAGGGATCTGGGGTTATAGTGGACCACAAGCTAAATATGAGTCAACAGTGTGATGCTGTTGCAAAAAAAGCAAACGTGATTCTGGGATGTATTAACAGGTGTGTTGTGAGCAAGACACGAGAAGTCATTCTTCCGCTCTACTCTGCGCTGGTTAGGCCTCAGCTGGAGTATTGTGTCCAGTTCTGGGCACCGCATTTCAAGAAAGATGTGGAAAAATTGGAAAGGGTCCAGAGAAGAGCAACAAGAATGATTAAAGGACTTGAGAACATGACCTATGAAGGATGGCTGAAAGAATTGGGTTTGTTTAGTTTGGAAAAGAGAAGACTGAGAGGGGACATGATAGCAGTTTTCAGGTATCTAAAAGGGTGTCATAAGGAGGAGGGAGAAAACTTGTTCACCTTAGCCTCTAAGGATGGAACAAGAAGCAATGGGCTTAAACTGCAGCAAGGGAGGTCTAGGTTGGACATTAGGAAAAAGTTCCTGTCAGGGTGGTTAAACACTGGAATAAATTGCCTAGGGAGGTTGTGGAATCTCCATCTCTGGAGATATTTAAGAGTAGGTTAGATAAATGTCTATCAGGGATGGTCTAGACAGTATTTGGTCCTGCCATGCGGGCAGGGGACTGGACTCGATGACCTCTCGAGGTCCCTTCCAGTCCTAGAATCTATGAAAAAGCTTTCAAGTCTCTCCGTGGAAAATTTCCAAGGTTAAGTGAAGTTAAGATAAAGGAAGGTGTCTTTGTTGGCCCTCAGATTCGTGAACTTCTTCGAGATGATGCATTTGACCATGCACTGTGTGGCAAGGAAAAGACGGTATGGAAAGCCTTCCAGTTAGTGGCAATAAATTTTCTCGGAAACAACAAGGCAGACAACTACAGGTTGTTGGTGGAAAACCTCCTCAAGGCATACAAAAGCCTTGGTTGCAACATGTCACTAAAGATACATTTTTTGCACTCTCATCTAGATTTTTTTTCCCACCGAACTGCGGAGCAGTGAGCGACGAGCACGGCGAGC
>NW_020716232.1:0-1968 GCF_002925995.2 Terrapene triunguis
TTTAGTAATTTACTCAGAGTATGTATTAATACCTGGGGGAGCAAACAACTGTGCATATCTCTCTATCTGTGTTATAGAGGGCGAACAATTTATGAGTTTGCCCTGCATAAGCTTTATGCAGGGTAAAACGGATTTATCTGGGTTTAGACCCCATTGGGAGTTGGGCATCTGAGTGCTAAAGACAAGCACACTCCTGTGAGCTGTTTTTGGGTAAACTTGCAGTTTTGGGACAAGTGATTCAGACCCTTGGTCTGTGTTGGAGTCAGACAGGAGTGTCTGACTCGGCAAGACAGGGTGCTGGAGTCCTGAGCTGGCAGGGAAAACAGAAGCAGGGGTAGTCTTGGCACATCGGGTGGCAGCTCCCAAGGGGGTTTCTGTGATCCAACCCGTCACACCCCGTCCTGATCTAGCCCCACCCTGGTAATTCAAAGGAACCGTTCGATTCTCCACTGCTCTGCTGTGGGGTCACAGCGCTGATTCCACACCTCCTGCTCTCGCTCTCTCTCTCTCTCTCACACACACACACACGCTTTAGTCTCCCAGGATGGGCTCACCAGGAAGATGAAATCCAGGCTCCTGGACCTATTCCCCAGGGCCTCCCGAGCAATGACGTAATCCACCTGGAGCTGCTGGGCCTGGTCGCAGGGCAGCACCCCTCCCAGCGAGCGGATCTTCAGGAAACTCTGGCTCTTGGAGTAGAAGGGCTCCAGGTAATGAACGTCATCCGGGTAACTGGGAGAGACTCTGTCATACTCAGCGCTGTTGTTCACCTGCTTGAAGTGCCCCTGCGGGATAGAGAGAGCGATGGAGCTCGCCGGGGAGCAGAGCACCCAGCACAGGACAGGAATGCAGCCGGGGCAGGGCAGGTGCTGATGCTGCCGGCTGAGCTCACCCCCATGGCCCCTCGTCCTGCGTCCGTAAGAGTGACATGGAAAACCCCAGCGGTTCGAATGGGGCAGCCCAACAGCAGCAATGGGTCAGCCCCTGAGCTGAGCTGCCCGAAGGGGGTGACCTTCCTAACTAAACTCCACCCCAAATATTAATGAGAAGAGAAGTGGTGGCACTAAGATACCCTTTGCGCCACCCCATTGATGGTTCTGCTGGTGGGTTCTGCACCTTCCCCTCCCACCATCTGTCTTGGCTATTCAGCGTGCAGGCACTTCGGGCAGGGCCGTTTGCTACGCTGAGTGTGTGCAGCACCCAGCACCATGGGGCCCCGATCCTGGCTGCTCCTTAGGTACCACTGTAATAAACATCAACAATCACAGACACAATAACAGAGGCTGGAGTGCAGGGGCCCCACTGGGGCTCAGAGACCCGTCACTTACCCTCAGAGTGACCCTCCCGGTCCAGCCGGAGGTGTCCAGCTCGAAGGAGGCTCTGCCAGACTCATCCGTCAGGAAAGTTTGGTTCTTATTCTTATCCCCATAGCTAACAAAGAGCTGCAGCTTCTCATTCTTCAGCACAGAGCCATCTGCTGTCTCCAGGAGCATCTGAGTCAGGAGAGAAAGGGGGAGACGCACAACTCAAGGGAGCAGACTCCTGGGAGAGTGTTGCCCACTAGGGGCTAAAGAGCTGGCTGGGAGCAGAAAGGGACAATGCAATCCAGCCCTGAGATGCACTGGGAAAGCCCAGGGCTGGGATGGGGTGTTGGGGGTGAGGACTGAGAGGCATTAGCAGATCTGGGAAGAAGTTGGGGCAGGACTGGAATAGCTGGGGGTGCTGGGGTGAGCACTGAGGGGTAACAGGTTGTCCGACCCCTTGACTGAGCCCTCCCTTGGGATGTGGGACTCTACAATCCAGCCACCCCCAGGCCCTGAAACCAGGACCTCAGATCTCCCAGATTCGTTGCTTTGCTTGCACACATTCCCTCTGAGTCCCATCTGGGCTGTGGCCATGCTGGGTTTTAAGATTAACCCCTTGTGACAGTGTACCCCATAAGGCTTTATGGGGAGGGGGTGCGTATAA
>NW_020716233.1:0-1628 GCF_002925995.2 Terrapene triunguis
GGGGGGGGTGAAGTCACAGCAACTGCTGGGGGAATAGGAGAGTGTCTCTTAGATTCCTCTGCAGCAGTAAAGGATGCAGCTTCGGGGGCAGGGCTGGTTGTGGCCGGTTCCTATGGCCCCGGGGCTCCAGGGAAGTTCAAGAGGGAGGAGCTGGATAAAGCTAGCTCCTGTCCCGTAATCATCTCCCCGGGGGAGGGGGATGTACCACCTTGTAGCAAGGAGGCCACCATAGCTGCTGACTGCCAAAAAGTTGCAGGTCAGCAGGGGGCCGGGCCTGCCCTGGGGTGCACAGAGGCGTGTGTCCCAAAGGTAGAAGTTGGGGTCCTGGGGACCGCTGTGGTGGGAACAGGCCCCAAGGACTCTGTAGCTGGGTGCCAGCCCAACTCGAGTGGAAGTGGGGGGATTTTGCTGGCCAGTAAGAGGTCTGCCGTAGCTGGTAGCTGCAAGTCCACAGCTGGGGCAGGATCACCTTCCCTTTTGGGGGACACAAGAGTGTCGGACCCAGAAGGGAGCCCAAAGAGGAAAGCCCAAATGGAAGGTCAGGGGGGGCCAAAGAGTCCACCCACCTTTTGTAGGGAGGGGCTTTCCCAGGAGGAGGGTGAGAAGTCTGCATTCAAAAGGCCAGTCCCCTCTCCCGTGGATCAGGTTTTAAGGGAAACCTGGGGGTCAGGTCTCCGGGATGAGGGGGTCCATCCAGCTGACCCTTTGGAAACAGAAAGTGGGGTGCCCAATGGGGTCCAGAGCACCCCAGGGAAAGATCTTGTTCTTGCTACACTTGCAAGAGATAAAACTCTCTCTCCAAGGCAGGGGGGGGGAAATCTCTGCATGGGAAAAACTTCACAAGGGAGTGGGGCCCAGCCCAGAGAAACTCCAGAGGGAGGGGCCGAGGGCAAGCATGGTCATAGTACACCCTTTCCTGGCCAAAGACCCGAGCACATGCCCGAACTAAAAATCTTCCCCAAAGAGGCAGAAGAATCTGCGTCAGAGTGTCTACCAGAGGGCACAGAGAACTGGGAAAATGCAATAGGGGCTAAACGAGTCAAATTGAGTAAACAAAGCCTGTCCACCGTAGATTTGCTGTTAAACTTGTGTCTTTTGCTAATTCACCTATGGGGTAAAATAAAAGAATTCACACTAGTGGTAAACCCTTTAAAGACGTGGAACATACCTAATTTGTGGAAGAAGCTGTTATACATGCTGGGGATGGTAACAAGACAGCCCCACCAGCAGGTTACTTTACAGTCCATACCTGTAAAAAGCAGCAAAAGCATAACGGGCCCATGCTGCTGTGTAGAAGGGGAAACTGAGGCACACCGCCTCATGGCATTGGTGGCTAAATGCCAAGATACCCCCACTTTAACGGATATTGCTGCCTGCATTCTGTTAGCAATACTACATCCCTACCTGTTTGCAAGCATCTGGGGACCAGGAACCCCAAAACGGGCTAGAACCCCTAGGAGTAACATCATATGGTTTCAAGGTACTGAAAGGGAGTGTGACCAAAAACAAACAGAAATTTTACAGGTACTGCCTCCGCCATGGACAGTGTCCAAGTCTCTGGCAGTAAGTTCAGGGGGAGGGTGTGACAGTGTACCCCATAAGGCTTTATGGGGAGGGGGTGCGTATAA
>NW_020716234.1:0-1510 GCF_002925995.2 Terrapene triunguis
CCTTTCCGTGCACATGGCCGCTGAGCGAAAGGGCCGAGTGGTTCCATTGCATCTGGAGCTCCCCCTCACCCCAAAGCAGCTGTAAGGATTAACACCAGCTCTTGTTGGGGCTCATGCCCCCAGGGCGTGGGAGTGGTGCCCATTTTTCCATGGGCAAAGAGTTCCTGCAGAGCCTTGCTCAGGGAGGCTCCCCCGGCACTTACCATCCTCGCAGAGGTTCAGTTTGGACAGGTTCCTTCCATCAAATGACTCCTCGAAGATGGAGCCGTTCTCCCGCTCGCTGAAGGTGTGCAGGTACATGGCCTTGTTCTCCATCCTCTCGCTGCCGGGGAAACAGAACAGGCAGGTGAGAGACTGCATGGGAGGGGGGACGACACACAGGCAACACAGGGCTAGAAACTCCCTGTCACCCCCACCTCTGCCCTGTAACTGTAGCCACTGCAGCCAGTCATCACTGACCCCTACCAAGTAGCAGAGATACAACCCTTTGTAACCCTGACCCATGCCTGGGGTCAGCCTCCACTAGCTCCTGCTCCATTACCCAGCATGCACTTGGACGGGTGTCTATCCATACGTGATGGTGCCCTCTAGTGGCTGGTCCACAGCGAGGCTAAAGCACTTACTACTGCTGCCAACAGACCGAGCTCTCCGCTAGCTCATGCAGTAGATGCCTCCGGGTTTGGAGCTGATGGAGCAGGGTTTTCGCCCTGGCTCTGCAGGGTTGTGGGGGGAATATGTGGGTCATAGACTATCAGGGTTGGAAGGGACCTCAGGAGGTATCTAGTCCAACCTCCTGTTCAAAGCAGGAACAACACCCACTAAATCATCCCAGCCAGGGCTTTGTCAAGCCAGGCCTTAAAAACCTCTAAGGAAGGAGATTCCACCACTTCCCTAAGTAACCCATTCCAGTGCTTCACCACCCTCCTAGTGAAATAGTGTTTCCTAATAGCCAACCTAGACCTCCCCCACTGCAACTTGAGACCATTGCTCCTTGTTCTGTCATCTGCCACCACTGAGAACAGCCAAGTTCCATCCTCTTTGGAACCCCCCTTCAGGTAGTTGAAGGCTGCTATCAAATCCCCCCTCATTCTTCTCTTCTTACAGAAGAAATAACCCCAGTTCCCTCAGCCTCTCCTCGTAAGTCATGTGCTCCAGCCCCCTAATCATTTTCATTGCCCTCCACTGGACTCTCTCCAATTTGTCCACATCCTTTCTGTAGTGGGGGCCCCAAAACTGGACACAATACTCCAGATGTGGCCTCACCAGTGCTGAATAGAGGGGAATAATCACTTCCCTCGATCTGCTGGCAATGCTCCTATTAATGCAGCCTGTAAGCGAGCAGGACTCACCCCCGCAGCGCCTCCTGCTGGTCATCCATGGGAATTAGCTTAGCAGCCCTCTGGAGCACCCTCTGTTGGCCAGTGATCCACTACCGCTGGGCCCCAGTGTCCCTCCCAGACCCTGGTGCCACTTTCTCTGAGGTGCTGCCCCCCTGGCAGTACCCCCTCAC
>NW_020716235.1:0-1162 GCF_002925995.2 Terrapene triunguis
AAAAATTTGAGATGCAGAGAACAGCTTTCACGGCGAGTTCTCTGCTATCTTTCCGTGCACATGGCTGCTGAGCGAAAGGGCCGAGTGGTTCCATTGCATCTGGAGCTCCCCCTCACCCCAAAGCAGCTGTGAGGATTAACACCAGCTCTTGTTGGGGCTCATGCCCCCAGGACGTGGGAGTGGTGCCCATTTTTCCATGGGCAGAGAGTTCCTGCAGAGCCTTGCTCAGGGAGGCTTCCCCTGCACTTACCATCCTCGCAGAGGTTCAGTTTGGACAGGTTCCTTCCATCAAATGACTCCTCGAAGATGGAGCCGTTCTCCCGCTCGCTGAAGGTGTGGAGGTACATGGCCTTGTTCTCCATCCTCTCGCTGCCGGGGAAACAGAACAGGCAGGTGAGAGACTGCATGGGGGGGGGGACGACGACACACAGGCAACACAGGGCTAGAAACTCCCCCACCTCTGCCCTGTAACTGTAGCCACTGCAGCCAGTCATCACGTACCCCTACCAAGTAGCAGAGATAAAACCCTTTGTAACCTTGACCCATGCCTGGGGTCAGCCTCCACTAGCTCCTGCTCCATTACCCAGCATGCACTTGGACATGTGTCTATCCATACGTGATGGTGCCCTCTAGTGGCTGGTCCACAGCGAGGCTAAAGCACTTACTACTGCTGCCAACAGGCCGAGCTCTCCGCTAGCTCATGCAGTAGATGCCTCCGGGTTTGGAGCTGACGGAGCAGGGTTTTCGCCCTGGCTCTGCAGGGTTGTGGGGGGAATATGTGGGTCATAAAATATCAGGGTTGGAAGGGACCTCAGGAGGTATCTAGTCCAACCCCCTGCTCAAAGCAGGAACAACACCCACTAAATCATCCCAGCCAGGGCTTTGTCAAGCCAGGCCTTAAAAACCTCTAAGGAAGGAGATTCCACCACTTCCCTAAGTAACCCATTCCAGTGCTTCACCACCCTCCTAGTGAAATAGTGTTTCCTAATATCCAACCTAGACCTCCCCCACTGCAACTTGAGACCATTGCTCCTTGTTCTGTCATCTGCCACCACTGAGAACAGCCGAGCTCCATCCTCTTTGGAACCCCCCTTCAGGTAGTTGAAGGCTGCTATCAAATCCCCCCTCACTCTCCTCTTCTGCAGACTAAACAATCCCAGTT
>NW_020716236.1:0-2511 GCF_002925995.2 Terrapene triunguis
GCAAGGGGCTTCTGAGATTTCTATACTGTTTTCACTGGCTGTTTTGTGCAGGGACAGAGCTCTTCTAGACCTGCTGCTCACAAACCGGGAAGAATTAGTAGGGGAAGCAAAAGTGGATGGGAACCTGGGAGGCAGTGACCATGAGATGGTTGAGTTCAGGATCCTGACACAAGGAAGAAAGGAGAGCAGCAGAATACGGACCCTGGACTTCAGAAAAGCAGACTGACTCCCTCAGGGAACTGATGGGCAGAATCCCCTGGGAGAATAACATGAGGGGGGAAGGAGTCCAGGAGAGCTGGCTGTATTTTAAAAAAATCCTTATTGAGGTTGCAGGAACAAACCATCCCTCTGTGTATAAAGAATAGCAAATATGGCAGGCGACCAGCTTGGCTTAACAGTGAAATCATTGCTGATCTTAAACACAAAAAAGAAGCTTACAAGAAGTGGAAGATTGGACAAATGACCAGGGAGGAGTATAAAAATACTGCTCAGGCATGCAGGAGTGAAATCAGGAAGGTCAAATCACACTTGGAGTTGCAGCTAGCAAGAGATGTTAAGAGTAACAAGAAGGGTTTCTTCAGGTATGTTAGCAACAAGAAGAAAGTCAAGCAAAGTGTGGGCCCCTTACTGAATGAGGGAGGCAACCTAGTGACAAAGGATGTGGAAAAAGCTAAAGTATTAAATGCTTTTTTTGCCTCTGTCTTCACGAACAAGGTCAGCTCCCAGACTGCTGCACTGGGCAGCACAGTATGGGGAGGAGGTGACCAGCCCTCTGTGGAGAAAGAAGTGGTTCAGGACTATTTAGAAAAACTGGACGAGCACAAGTCCATGGGGCCGGATGCGCTGCATCCGAGGGTGCTAAAGGAGTTGGCGGATGTGACTGCAGAGCCATTGGCCATTATCTTTGAAAACTCATGGCGATCGGGGGAGGTCCCGGATGACTGGAAAAAGGCTAATGTAGTGCCCATCTTTAAAAAAAGGGAAGGAGGAGGATCCAGGGAACTACAGGCCAGTCAGCCTCACCTCAGTCCCTGGAAAAATCATGGAGCAAGTCCTCAAGGAATCAATTCTGAAGCACTTAGAGGAGAGGAAAGTGATCAGGAACAGTCAGCATGGATTCACCAAGGGCAAGTCATGCCTGACTAACCTAATTGCCTTCTATGACGAGATAACTGGCTCTGTGGATGATGGGAAAGCAGAGGATGTGTTATTTCTTGACTTTAGCAAAGCTTTTGATACGGTCTCCCACGGTATTCTTGCCAGCAAGTTAAAGAAGTATGGGCTGGATGAATGGACTATAAGGTGGATAGAAAGCTGGCTAGATTGTCGGGCTCAACGGGTAGTGATCAATGGCTCCATGTCTAGTTGGCAGCCAGTATCAAGCGGAGTACCCCAAGGGTCGGTCCTGGGGCCGGTTTTGTTCAATATCTTCATTAATGATCTGGAGGATGGTGTGGACTGCACTCTCAGCAAGGTTGCAGATGACACTAAACTGGGAGGAGTGGTAGATACCCTGGAAGGTAGGGATAGGACACAGAGGGACCTAGACAAATTAGAGGATTGGGCCAAAAGAAATCTGATGAGGTTCAACAAGGACAAGTGCAGAGTCCTGCACTTAGGTCGGAAGAATCCCATTCACTGTTACAGACTAGGGACCGAATGGCTAGGAAGCAGTTCTGCAGAAAAAGACCTAGGGGTTACAGTGGATGAGAAGCTGGATATGAGTCAACAGTGTGCCCTTGTTGCCAAGAAGGCTAACGGCATTTTGGGCTGTATAAGTAGGGGCACTGCCAGCAGATCGAGGGACGTGATCATTCCCCTCTATTCGACATTGGTGACCCCTCATCTAGCGTCCAGTTTTGGGCCCCACACTACAAGAAGGGTGTGTAAAAATTGGAAAGAGTCCAGCGGAGGGCAACAAAAATGATTACGGGGCTGGAGCACATGACTTATGAGGAGAGGCTGAGGGAACTGAGATTGTTTAGTCTGCAGAAGAGAAGAATGAGGGGGGATTTGATAGCTGCTTTCAACTACCTGAAAGGGGGTTCCAAAGAGGATGGATCTAGACCAGGGGTCGGCAACCTTTCAGAAGTGGTGTGCCGAGTCTTCATTTATTCACTCTAATTTAAGGTTTCGCGTGCCAGTAATACATTTTAACGTCTTTAGAAGGTCTCTTTCTATAAGTCTATAATATATACCTAAACTATTGTTGTATGTAAAGTAAATAAGGTTTTTAAAATGTTTAAGAAACTTCATTTAAAATTAAATAAAAATGCAGAGCCCCCCGGACCAGTGGCCAGGACCCAGGCAGTGTGAGTGCCACTGAAAATCAGCTCGCGTGCCGCCTTCGGCTCGCATGCCATAGGTTGCCTACCCCTGATCTAGACTGTTCTCAGTGGGAGCAGACGACAGAACAAGAAGTAATGGTCTCGAGTTGCAGTGGGGGAGGTTTAGGTTGGATATTAGGAAAAACTTTTTCACTAGGAGGGTGGTGAAGCACTGGAATGGGTT
>NW_020716237.1:0-2028 GCF_002925995.2 Terrapene triunguis
GCAATCCAAACACCCCTTTGGGAAAACAGCCTTCTCCTGCTGCCAGCTTGTCCTGTAGCTTACATAGTGTCTGTTACAGCTGTCCCCCTGCTGCATTCCTTTTCCCCCCTCTCCTTTCTGTTTGTCCTGTGTGGCCACCCTTCCCGGCCATTGTGCTAACTAAAGTCACAGCCCTATTCATAGGAATGGCTTGTACAGACTAACTGGAGCCATTGCTCTGCCTAGGGAGGGGGCTTCTTGCTTCTTTGTTTGGTTCCTTTGTTCAGACCCGGGCTCGGTGTGGGGGGTGCTGCCCAGAAATGCAAGACCTGAAGTGGCCAACTAATTAAGCATATGAGTCATACCTGTGGCTCAGAACATGCCCAGGCATGCCTATGCTTACCTGCAGCCTTTCCCTGCCTTCTCTCCTCCCCTGTATCAAGAGGAGCCAATCAAAAGTACTGGTGGGAAATTGCCTGAGTTTGCCTTTAAAGCCGGACATTTTCTGATCAGACCTCAGAGAAGGTCCTTGCTTTGCCACCTGGTCTGATCAGCTAGGGGTCTTTGGGGGGCCCTCTCCCCGCTCTCGTTTGTTTTTGAGCGTACCCTCGTTTTTAAACTCCCCTCCCACGAACAACGAATTTGTGCCTGGAGATCTCCTGATTATTGTAAGCGAATTGAGTCCTCTCTCCATCCTCCGATGCTACTGCCGTTCCTGTCTCTGTGCTTGCTGCTGTCCTGGGGAATGGTAAGAACTCCCTCTTGCAAACTCCCCCTGTCCTAACTGCTGGCCTTGTTTCCCCAGCAGACAGACCCAAGCTAACTCCTTGGTCTGTATCTGTAATCTGTTTCTTGCTCTGCAGCGCCTTTGCTGCTAGAAATAAGCCTGTGCCGCTGCTAGGCTGTGCCTTCCTGGACTGTATTCTGGGCTTCCGGCTTGCAGCCACCCCACTGCTGTGGCCACCACTAGTTAACCCCCCCCTGGGTTGTACCCTGGGCACACCCCACTTTGCCCTCTGGAACTGCTCCCCCTCCCGATCAAAGAAGCGACATAGTGTAAGGTGCACCTATTAGAATCAGGTTCTTAGTCTAGATAAGTTGTAATTTCATTTTGCATAGCTGTGGTTAAGTTAGGTTTAAAGAATTGTTTGTATTGTGCTCTGTAAGTTAGGTTTAAAAAATTGTTGCATTGTGTTCTGTTACTTGCTAATTTGTGTAGTCTTGGTTAAGTTAGATCATAGATAAGATTTTGCTGTGTTCTGTATAATTGTGGTTAAATCTGTCTTCCCGCTGCCCTAACCCCCACCCCCGAGCTTGCCCGTGTCTCCCCCCGAGCTCCCCAGTCACTCGTTGCAGTCTCTCTGCTGTTTAAACTTGCAGCCTGTCTATTCTCTGTGTCTCCCTGAGTTTAAATCTCCCTCCGCAGCGCCTCTGCCTTTGGTCTCTGCTCCACCACGTGCTCCTCTTCCCCCATCCCCCAACCTCATTCCTCTACCACTGCCTTTCTCTCTCTCTCTCTCTCTCTCTTTTAATCCCTTCCCTCACGTGCTCACCCCGCTCCTACTGCTGCCAAACCTCGATTGTATTACTGAAGTCTAGCATAAACCCCCATTGGTTCCCCTTTTCCTTTCTAACACACCTCACAGTTTACATTTACACCACTGTGACACATTTTTACCTAGAGTTGTCGGTTATTTAACACATTTTACCCATAACTGTTAGTTGGTTATATGCTGCTGTGACACACGCTTTACATAGAAACTGTTAGCTACCTGTTACATTTATACTTCAGTGTTAATTGGTTACCCACTGTATTGTACCCCACCATTGAAACCCCCTCTCCTATTTACTAAAAGAACCCCCCCCCAATTGTCTACCTTAACAAACCCCATGCCCCTCACTGTCGAATTTTCCCTGTTTTTGCATTTTCTTAATAAAGTTTATTTTGCACCCCACCAGTGCAGTAGTTGTCCCCCAAGATCCCCTACCTGCTGGCAGGGTCACATAGTACCAGTGTGCTGCAGTGCTGAAGGTTCAAACCCCAATGAT
>NW_020716238.1:0-1138 GCF_002925995.2 Terrapene triunguis
CGTTCGAGTTGCTGTACGGAAGGAGGGTGAGGGGGCCCCTGGACTTGGTGAGAGCCGAGTGGGAGGGAAAGGCCTCTCCCGATGGGGAATCAGTGGTAGAGTATGTACTGACTTTCCGGGAAAAGCTCGTGGAGCTCATGGGCTTGGCTGGGGGAACCTAGCAAGGGCCCAGAGGAAGCAGAAGGTCTGGTACGACCGCTCAGCCCGTGCCCGCTCATATGCTACCGGGGATCAGGTGATGCTCCTCATCCCCGTGAGGAAGAACAAGCTGCAAGCGGCCTGGGACGGCCCCTTCACGGTCATCAGACAGATAAACAAGGTGAACCATGTGGTGGAACTGTCCAACCGGGCTCACAGCCACCGGGTGTATCATGTCAACATGATGAAGCCGTATTGGGACAGGGAGAAGCTGGTGCTGGCTGTGTGTGGGCAGTGGGAGGAAACAGGAGAGGACCCCCTGGTGGGACTCCTCCCTGAGGCTGGGGCTAACCCCTCGCTAGAATCAATTCCCCTCTCAGACCAGCTAACCCCTGCCCAGCAGGCAGAGATCAGAGCCGTGCTGCATTCATACCGGCAGCTGTTCTCCAGCCGGCCTGGGCTCACTAACCTGGCTGTCCACCGGGTGGAGACAGGAACCAACCCTCCCATCAGGTGCTCCCCATTCAGGGTCACTGGGAAAACAGCCCAGGACCTGGAGAGAGAGGTCGGGGACATGCTGGCTTTAGGGGTGATCCAGCCGTCTGCCAGTCCCTGGGCCTCACCCGTGGTGCTGGTCCCCAAGAAGGACGGGTCGATCCGGTTCTGTGTGGACTATCGGAAGCTCAATGCCATCACCGTGTCTGATGCCTACCCCATGCCCAGGACTGATGAAATCTTAGACAAGTTGGGGGGTGCCCGGTACCTCACTACCCTGGATCTTACCAAAGGCTACTGGCAGGTGCCTTTGGACCCGGAGGCCAGGGCGAAGTCCGCCTTCATCACCCCAATAGGGCTCTTCGAGTTCCTGGTCCTGCCTTTCGGCCTCAAGGGGGGCACCTGCCACCTTCCAGCGCCTGGTGGATCAGTTACTAAGGGGGATGGAGGGCTTTGCACTAGCGTATATTGACGATATCTGTGTCTTTAGCCAGACCTGGGAGGA
>NW_020716239.1:0-1139 GCF_002925995.2 Terrapene triunguis
CGTTCGAGTTGCTGTACGGAAGGAGGGTGAGGGGGCCCCTGGACTTGATGAGAGCCGAGTGGGAGGGAAAGGCCTCTCCCGATGGGGAATCAGTGGTAGAGTATGTACTGACTTTCCGGGAAAAGCTCGTGGAGCTCATGGGCTTGGCTAGGGGGAACCTAGCCAGGGCTCAGAGGAAGCAGAAGGTCTGGTACGACCACTCAGCACATGCCCGCTCATATGCTACCGGGGATCAGGTGATGCTCCTCATCCCCGTGAGGAAGAACAAGCTGCAAGCGGCCTGGGACGGCCCCTTCACGGTCATCAGACAGATAAACAAGGTGAACCATGTGGTGGAACTGTCCAACCGGGCTCACAGCCACCGGGTGTATCATGTCAACATGATGAAGCCGTATTGGGACAGGGAGAAGCTGGTGCTGGCTGTGTGTGGGCAGTGGGAGGAAACAGGAGAGGACCCCCTGGTGGGACTCCTCCCTGAGGCTGGGGCTAACCCCTCGCTAGAATCAATTCCCCTCTCAGACCAGCTAACCCCTGCCCAGCAGGCAGAGATCAGAGCCGTGCTGCATTCATACCGGCAGCTGTTCTCCAGCCGGCCTGGGCTCACTAACCTGGCTGTCCACCGGGTGGAGACAGGAACCAACCCTCCCATCAGGTGCTCCCCATTCAGGGTCACTGGGAAAACAGCCCAGGACCTGGAGAGAGAGGTCGGGGACATGCTGGCTTTAGGGGTGATCCAGCCGTCTGCCAGTCCCTGGGCCTCACCCGTGGTGCTGGTCCCCAAGAAGGACGGGTCGATCCGGTTCTGTGTGGACTATCGGAAGCTCAATGCCATCACCGTGTCTGATGCCTACCCCATGCCCAGGACTGATGAAATCTTAGACAAGTTGGGGGGTGCCCGGTACCTCACTACCCTGGATCTTACCAAAGGCTACTGGCAGGTGCCTTTGGACCCGGAGGCCAGGGCGAAGTCCGCCTTCATCACCCCAATAGGGCTCTTCGAGTTCCTGGTCCTGCCTTTCGGCCTCAAGGGGGGCACCTGCCACCTTCCAGCGCCTGGTGGATCAGTTACTAAGGGGGATGGAGGGCTTTGCTCTAGCGTATATTGACGATATCTGTGTCTTTAGCCAGACCTGGGAGGA
>NW_020716240.1:0-1584 GCF_002925995.2 Terrapene triunguis
CCATTTAGGAAGGAACAATCAGTTGCTCACATACAAAATGGGAAATGACTGCCTAGGAAGGAGTACTGCGGAAAGGGATCTGGGGATCATAGTGGATCACAAGCTAAGTATGAGTCAACAGTTTAACACTGTTGCAAAAAAAAAAGCAAACATCATTATGGGATGTATTAGCAGGAGTGTTGTAAGCAAGGCATGAGAAGCAATTCTTCTGCTCTATTCCGTACTGATTAGGCCTCAACTGAAGTATTGTGTCCAGTTCTGGGCACATTTCAGGAAAGATGTGGACAAACTGGAGAGAGCCCAGAGAAGAGCAACAAAAATTATAAAAGGTCTAGAAAACATGACCTATGAGGGAAGATTGAAAAAATTGGGTTTGTTTAGTTTGGAAAAGAGAAGACTGAGAAAGGACATGATAACAGTTTTCAAGTATGTAAAAGGTTGTTACAAGGAGGAGGAAGAAAGATTGTTCTTCTTAACCTCTGAGGATAGGCCAAGAAGCAGCAAGGGAGGTTTAGGTTGGACATTAAAAAAAACTTCTTAACTGTCTGGGTAGTTAAGCACTGAAATAAATTTCTTAGAGACTCTATTCTCTGATTGGACTCGGACAACAGTAGGGAACTTCCACCCAGTCATATCCCCCCTCTCCCCCCAAATAACACATCCTGGGAAGCCCCCTGTGATGTTATCTAATTAAAATATGATCATGCAAATCATTGCTGCTACCACTGTTATATAATTGCAATGAAACTTATACAAAGTGTGACGCATGGCCAGAAAGGGTTAAGCAGCTTGCAGGGTAAATGAACCAGAGCCAATCTGTAGAGATATGTTAAAAAGTATATAAATGATCATTAGGGCCATTCCATGGTAGATAGGCTAGAACTTTGAAATGCAAACCTATACTGTATTGTTAGAAATTACAGGTGATACTAATTGTGTGTGTGTACTAAGGCTGTCGATTAATTGCAGTTAACTCACGTGATTAAGTAAAAAAAATGAATCATGATTAAAAAAATTAATCGCGATTAATCGCACTGTTAAACAATAGAATACCAACTGAAAATTTTTAAACTTTTGGATATTTTTCTACATTTTCAAACATATTGATTTCTATTACAACATAGAATACAAAGTGTACAGTGCTCACTTTATATTATTTTTATTACAAATATTTGCACTGTAAAAATTATGAACAAAAGAAATAGTATTTTTCAATTCACCTCATACAAGTACTGTAGCGCAATCTCTTTATCATGAAAGTGTAACTTACAAATGTAGATTTTGTTGTTATTACATAACTGCACTCAAAAACAAAACAATGTAAAATTTTTGAGCCTACAAGTCCACTCAGTCCCACTTCTTGTTCAGCCAATTGCTAAGACAAACAACATTTATGGGAGATGATACTGCTGACTGCTTCTTATTTACATCAACTAAAAGTGAGAACAGACATTCGCATGGCATGTTTGTAGCTGGCATTGCAAGGTATTTATGTGCCAGATATGCTAAACATTTACCCCTTCGTGCTTTGGCCACCATTTCAGAGGACATGCTTCCATGCTGATGATGCTCATTAAAAAAATA
>NW_020716241.1:0-1213 GCF_002925995.2 Terrapene triunguis
CCACAGCCAGGCCAGGTTGTCCCCTCCACTGTGCACAGTGTTGCCGGTGCTTGCAATTTGATCATGGGCTTTGATCATCTGCTTAATGCCCCTGCTCCTGGAGTCAGGCATTTACATGAGAACTGCAGCCCTCCTTAATGAAGCGGAAGTATGTTTGTAGCCCTCGTGGCAGCAGAGACTGGCTTGAAGGCATGATGTGAGTTCACTCTAAAGGCTCAGCCTGACCTGGCCAGACCCACTCACATGCCACGAGGGTCAGGGTGAGCTGCCATTGCTTCTCTACACTCGCTCTGAAATGAGCCTCTGTAAGTCCAACGAGAGACTGCTGAGCTGGAATTGATATGCAAACTAGACACAATCAACTCAGGATTAAATAAGGACTGGGAATGGCTGAGCCATTACAAACATTAAATCTATCTCCCCTTGTAAGTATTTTCACAGTTGCTTCTTATCAAACTGTCTGTACTGAGCTATCTTGATTATCACTTCAAAAGTTTTTTTTCTCTTACTTAATTGGCCTCTCAGAGTTGGTAAGACAACTCCCACCTGTTCATGCTCTCTGTATGTGTGTATATATATCTCCTCAATATATGTTTCACTCTATATGCATCCGAAGAAGTGGGTTGTAGCCCACGAAAGCTTATGCTCTAATAAATTTGTTAGTCTCTAAGGTGCCACAAGTACTCCTGTTCTTTTTATAAGTCAGCTGGGACCCACAGTTAAGGCCACTCTTAACACGATTCCCGCTCATCCTGTTCTCCAAACACCCCTAGACATAGGGCAAAACCCTGCTTAAGTGAGATGGGCCCCAGCTCTGAGCTTGGCTCTGCACCTCAGCCTGTCTCCATGACTTCCTCCCCAAAACACCCCTGTAATGGGTGGCACTCACCTCTGACAAGCACCCCCTGTCCGAGCGTGTGTGCCTGTACTCTCTCTCTGGTTATGGTAGGTCTTCAGCGACTCAGCCCTCCAGCCAAGTCTCACACAATCTGTATGTGCAACACAAACAAAAAAAACCCTTCCAGGGTACATAGTGCAACAAGGGCCAATCCCAGTACCCCTTGGTTGGGACATTTCTTCCTGCAGCCCTCCCCGGGCTCAGGCTTTGAGCAGTCCCACAGTCCAAACAGTCCTGGCCTTGGTAGGGGGCCAGGTAGGGTTAACACCTGGCTGGTATTTGACTAGCCTGGCCGGGTTTTTTATGGATTCTCCA
>NW_020716242.1:0-1361 GCF_002925995.2 Terrapene triunguis
CTTTTTCCAAATCGTTTATGAATATGTTTGTGACACCCTGGCACCCCTTATTCACCACTGTCATATAATTAGGATAAGTTTTACACAAAGTATGCCCTGTGAGGTGTCATTCTAAAAGTCTTGATCTGCTAGACAGTAATATCTCATTGGATTGTATGTGCTATTAACGTATGGGAAGTTATGAAGTTTGGCTATGTAGGTGTTACTGAAACATGTTGTGAAGTTGAAAACACCCACAAGCAGCCGTTCAGGTACAACAGTAAAAAGGCCAAACAATGTTAACAGCTTATTAAGGAAATGCAGACAAGCACAAGGATTACCCCAGGAACTGTGTATAATAGAAATCTCTCAGATAGCACTACACACTGGGAACTGTTTGACCCAGGTCACAGCAAAAGAGCTTTGAGTGGGAAGAAGATATAAAAGGGGGAAATGACATCATGTGTAGAACCAATGTGAATGAAATTGTTTTTAGTTATCCTGTACCATTGTAACTTCTGTTCACCATTTCATTACACTTGCCATTTTGCCTACATTGTAACTTTCATTACACTTGCCATTTTGCCTACATTGTAACTTCTGTGCCATATTGTAATTCAAACCCCATTTTAAAACGCTTACTCCATTTTGTAAGGGCTTGCTGCAACCTTCATTGTTGCAAACCCTGCTGTAATTTTATTAGTCTAGTTGAGATGTGTGAATGAGGGATGCATGGGTGATAGAATCAACCTCCAGCACCAGCCCGTCCTGATGAGATAAAGTTCAAATACCAACGGCTGAAGAATTAGACAACAGCCCTAACTCAAGCAAGAAGCATCCACCCTAAAAAGAAACAACAGAAGGAAGATCAAAGCCAGGTCCCAGGCTGACAGTCACGCCTGCAATTGACGGGTGATCAAGCACCAAACCCAGAGGCGGCGTGACACAGCGAGACCTAGGAACTTTGAATCCAAACTAAACTCCTATAAAAAAGGAAGGGTGAGATGAGAGACTTTGGGTAACGTTCTGCTATCAACATCAAGGAGCATCGGTGCGCGCCCGACAGAGACCCGGCTCCTCCTCGTGCTCAGCTTTCCTGGCCAGTTAGCTGTCACGAGCTCCGATCCCAAGCTGCGAACTCAAACTACAATCAGGACTGGTAACTATCCAGCAGCTGCAGAACATTTTGGTGTGTGTGAGTGTATGTGTATAAGCATTAAGGTATTTGCTAATAGTTACAAATTAATAATAAATGTGGCATCTTTGTCTTGACCCCTAAAACGATCCTATGTAAGTTTGTGGAACAACACATGATGGTACCTCATTCTCCCTAAGACAACACACCCGGAAACACCAGAGGAACAAAGACTGAACTGGGGAAG
>NW_020716243.1:0-1832 GCF_002925995.2 Terrapene triunguis
CAGGAATGTGGACTTTTGCAGTCTATGACAATTATCCCATCCCCATGCTGCTGGGGGAAGACTTGGCCAACCATGTGAAGCTAGCCAAGAGGGTGGGAATAGTCACCCGCAGCCAGGCTAAGCAAGCTTTCACCCCCATCCCTGTTCCTGAGCCGTCCACCAGAGCCCCGTCTGTGTTACCGGAGACCCAAACACAGGTGGTGGAACCGGATCCCCTGCCAACGACTGCAACAGCCGTAGTGGATCCAATCCCAGAGACCCAGCCAAAGCCAGTCCCAGAACCGTAACTGGCAACGCAACCAGCACCAGAACCATTGCCAGCACTGAGTCCAGCGCTTGCAAACCCGTCTACAACTCCAATGCCAGAGGGCACCAGCGAGCCTGAACTGGCGGAAGCAGCAGATAACCCTACCCAAGAGGCTCAGCCAGAGCCTAAAATACCACATAGTGCACCAGCGGACAGCGGTTCACAGTCAATGGAAACAGCCCCAGCACCTGCATCGCTTCCAGAGGGACCAAGCCCCAGTCCACAGTCCAAGGAGGAACTGATGTCTCCAGCATCAAGGGAACAGTTCCAGGCCGAGCAGGAAGCAGATGACAGCCTTCAGAAAGCTTGGGCGGCGGCGCGGAGCACCCCACCGCCTCTCAGCTCTTCTAACCGATCCCGGTTTGTTGTAGAACAAGGACTTTTATACAAGGAGACTCTTTCTGGTGGGCACCAGGAAGACTGGCATCCCCAAAGACAGTTGGTAGTTCCCACTAAGTATCGGGTAAAGCTCTTGAGCTTAGCCCATGATCATCCCAGTGGCCATTCTGGGGTGAACAGAACCAAAGACCGGTTGGGGAAGTCCTTCCACTGGGAGGGAATGGGCAAGGACGTTGCTAATTATGTCCAGTCTTGTGAGGTGTGCCAACGAGTGGGAAAGCCCCAAAACCAGGTTAAAGCCCCTCTCCAGCCACTACCCATAACTGAGGTCCCATTTCAGCGAGTAGCTGTGAATATTCTGGGTCCTTTCCCGAAGAAGACACCCAGAGGAAAGCAGTACGTACTGACTTTCATGGATTTTGCTACCCGATGGCCGGAAGCTGTACCCTTAAGCAACACCAAGGCTAAAAGTGTGTGCCAGGCATTAGCAGACATTTTTGCCAGGGTAGGTTGGCCCTCCGACATCCTTACAGATTCGGGAACTAATTTCCTGGCAGGGAACATAAAAAACCTGTGGGAAGCTCATGGGGTGAATCACTTGGTTGCCACCCCTCATCACCATCAAACCAATGGTCTGGTGGAGAGGTTTAATGGAACTTTGGGGGCCATGATATGTAAATTCGTAAATGAACACTCCAATGATTGGGACCTAGTGTTGCAGCAGTTGCTTTTTGCCTACAGGGCTGTTCCACATCCCAGTTTAGGGTTTTCACCATTTGAACTTGTGTATGGCCGCGAGGTTAAGGGGCCATTACAGTTGGTGAAGCAGCAATGGGAGGGGTTTACGCCTTCTCCAGGAACTAACATTCTAGACTTTGTAAGCAACCTACAAAACACCCTCCGACACTCTTTAGCCCTTGCTAAAGAAAACCTAAAGGATGCTCAGGAAGAGCAAAAGGCCTGGTATGATAAACATTCCAGAGAACAGTCCTTCAAAGTAGGAGACCAAGTCATGGTCTTAAAGGCGCTCCAGGCCCATAAAATGGAAGAGTCGTGGGAAGGACCATTCACGGTCCAGGAGCGCCTAGGAGCTGTTAACTATCTCATAGCCTCCCCAACCTCCAACATAAAGCCTAAGGTATACCATGTTAATTCTCTTAAGCCCTTTTATTCCAGAGAATTAAAC
>NW_020716244.1:0-2371 GCF_002925995.2 Terrapene triunguis
AAATGCACCCGCCACCTTCCAAAGACTTGTAGATGGTCTCCTAGCGGAATTGGGAGAATCTGCAGTTGCCTACCTCGATGATGTGGCCATTTTTTCTGATTCATGGACAGAACACCTGGAGCACCTGGAAAAAGTCTTCGAGCGCATCCGGCAGGCAGGACTAACTGTTAAGGCTAAAAAGTGTCAAATAGGCCAAAACAGAGTGACGTACCTGGGGCACCAGGTGGGTCAAGGAACTATAAATCCCCTACAGGCCAAAGTGGATGCTATCCAAAAGTGGCCGGTTCCAAAGTCAAAGAAACAGGTCCAATCCTTCTTAGGCTTGGCCGGATATTATAGGCGATTTGTACCACACTACAGCCAAATCGCCGCCCCGCTGACAGACCTAACCAGAAAGAAACAGCCAAATGCAGTTCAGTGGACTGATGAGTGTCAAAAGGCCTTTAACCAGCTTAAGGCAACACTCATGTCTGACCCTGTGCTAAGGGCCCCAGACTTTGACAAACCGTTCCTAGTAACCACAAATGCTTCCGAGCGAGGCGTGGGAGCAGTTGTAATGCAGGAAGGACCGGATCAAGAATTCCATCCTGTCGTGTTTCTCAGCAAAAAACTGTCTGAGAGGGAAAGCCACTGGTCAATCAGTGAAAAGGAATGCTACGCCATTGTGTACGCGCTGGAAAAGCTACTCCCATATGTTTGGGGATGGCGTTTCCAACTACAAACAGACCATGCTGCGCTACAGTGGCTTCATACCGCCAAGGGAAATAACAAAAAACTTCTTCGGTGGAGTTTAGCTCTCCAAGATTTTGATTTTGAAATACAACACATTTCGGGAGCTTCTAACAAAGTGGCTGATGCACTCTCCCGGGAAAGTTTCCCAGAGTTAACTGGTTAACAATTGTTCTTGGAATGAAACATATTGTTAGTTTTTATATAATCAGTAGTATGTCTAAAGATACATGTGTCTTATTAACTCTGTTTTCTCCTAGAACTCCAGGAAGAAATCACAGCCAGTGTGGAACCGAACGTCCAACACTATCTGTGATTTGTGGGGCGTGTCATAACTATAAAGGGAAGGGTGGCAGCTCTCCTGTGTACTGTGCTATGGAATCCCTCCTGGCCAGAGACTCCAAATCCTTTTACCTGTAAAGGGTTAAGAAGCTCGGGTAACCTGGCTGACACCTGACCCGAAGGACCAATAAGGGGACAAGATACTTTCAAATCTTGGGGGGGGGAAAGGCTTTTGTGTGTGCTCTTTGTTTTAAGGGGTGGTTCGCTCTTGGGACTGAGAGGGACCAGACATCAATCCAGGTTCTCCCCATCTTTCTAAACAAGTCTCTCCTATTTCAAACTTGTAAGTAAAAAGCCAGGCAAGGCGTCTTAGATTTACTTTGTTTTCTCAACTTGTAATGTACCTTTTACTAGAGTGTTTATCTTTGTTTGCTGTACTTTGAACCTAAGACAGAGGGGGGTCCTCTGAGCTCTTTAAGTTTGATTACCCTGTAAAGCTATTTTCCATACTGATTTTACAGAGATGATTTTTACCTTTTTCTTTAATTAAAAGCCTTCTTTTTTAAGAACCAGATTGATTTCTCCTTGTTTTAAGATCCAAGGGGGTTTGGATCTGTATTCACCAGGAGTTGGTGAAAGGAGGGTGGGAGGAAGGAGGGGGGATGGTTAATTTCTCCTTGTTTTAAGATCCAAGGGGGTTTGGATCTGTGTTCACCAGGGAATTGGTGAAAGGTTTCTCAAGGCTTCCCAGGGAGGGAATTCTTAAGATGGTGGCAGCGGACCAGAGCTAAGCTGGTAGTTAAGCTTAGGAGTCCTCATGCAGGCCCCTACATTTGTACCCTAAAGTTCAAAGTGGGGATACAGCCTTGACATGGTGGCACAGCGGTGGAGATCGTTTTAGACCCAAAAGCCAGTAAGAGATTTTTTTTTCCTTCTAGCTGCTTGGAAAGCAGAGCTGAAGGTAGATGCATATCTTATCTCTCCTTGCCTGAAGGCAGAGGTGTTAAGTTTTTTTTAACGAGGGCCTTTGTTAAGAGAAGGGTTCAATCAGTGAGCAAACTTTGAACTGGTAAAGGTAATTTACAAGTTGAATTGTTTTTTTTTTTCTTTTTACATCCTCGGGAGTAGCTTGTTAGAAAGTCTCTGTTAACTCAGCAGCAGCCAGAGCTAAGTACATCCCAGTTTCAGTCAACTGCAGAGGGTGTGACCCAGCACAAGAAAACAGGAAAATGACTACCAAAGAAGAAAAAGCTAAAGAGGAGGCCCACAAGAGAGCTATGGAGCTGAAAGAAAAAGAGATAGAGCTGAGAGACAGAGAAGAGAAAGCCAAAGAGGAGGCCCACAAGAGAGAGATGGAGCT
>NW_020716245.1:0-1459 GCF_002925995.2 Terrapene triunguis
CCGCCCCGCTGACAGACCTAACCAGAAAGAAACAGCCAAATGCAGTTCAGTGGACTGACGAGTGTCAAAAGGCCTTTAACCAGCTTAAGGCGACACTCATGTCTGACCCTGTGCTAAGGGCCCCAGACTTTGACAAACCGTTCCTAGTAACCACAGATGTGTCCGAGTGGGGCGTGGGAGCAGTTTTAATGCAGGAAGGACCGGATCAAGAATTCCATCCTGTCGTGTTTCTCAGCAAGAAACTGTCTGAGAGGGAAAGCCACTGGTCAATCAGCGAAAAGGAATGCTACGCCATTGTGTACGCGCTGGAAAAGCTACGCCCATATGTTTGGGGACGGCGTTTCCAACTACAAACAGACCATGCTGCGCTACAGTGGCTTCATACCACCAAGGGGAATAACAAAAAACTTCTTCAGTGGAGTTTAGCTCTTCCAGATTTTGATTTTGAAATACAACACATTTCAAGAGCTTCTAACAAAGTGGCTGATGCACTCTCCCGGGAAAGTTTCCCAGAGTCAACTGGTTAAAAATTGTTCTTGGAATGGAACATATTGTTAGTTTTTATATAATCAGTAGTATGTCTAAAGGTACATGTGTCTTATTAACTCTGTTTTCTCCTAGAGCTCCAGGAAGAAATCACAGCCAGTGTGGAACCGGACGTCCAACACTATCTGTGATTTGGGGGGCGTGTCATAACTATAAAGGAAGAGTAACAGCTCTCCTGTGTACAGTACTATAAAATCCCTCCTGGCCAGAGATTCCAAAATCCTTTTACCTGTAAAGGGTTAAGAAGCTCAGGTAACCTGGCTGACACCTGACCCAAAGGACCAATAAGGGGATAAGATACTTTCAAATCTTGGGGGGGGGAAGGCTTTTGTTTGTGCTTTTTGGTTTGGGGGTTGTTCGCTCTTGAGACTGAGAGGGACCAGACATCAATCCAGGTTCTCCACATCTTTCTAAACAAGTCTCTCCTATTTCAAACTTGTAAGTAAACAGCCAGGCAAGGCGTGTTAGTTTTACTTTGTTTTCTCAACTTGTAAATGTACCTTTTACTAGAGTGTTTATCTTTGTTTGCTGTACTTTGAACCTGAGGCTAGAGGGAGGTCCTCTGAGCTCTTTAAGTTTGATTACCCTGTAAAATTATTTTCCATACTGATTTTACAGAGATGATTTTTACCTTTTTCTTTAATTAAAAGCCTTCTTTTTAAAAACCTGATTGATTTTTCCTTGTTTTTAGATCCAAGGGGGTTGGATCTGTATTCACCAGGAGTGTGTGGAAGGAAGGAGGGGGGATGGTTAATTTCTCCTTGTTTTAAAATCCAAGGGGTTTGGATCTGTATTCACCAGGGAATTGGTGAAGGGTCTCTCAAGGCTACCCAGGGAAGGGAATTAGCTTTGGGATGGTGGCAGCGGACCAGATCTAAGCTGGTAGTTAAGCTTAGAAGTTTTCATGCAGGCC
>NW_020716246.1:0-1710 GCF_002925995.2 Terrapene triunguis
ATAAACAAAAGTAATTTTATTAAGTATAAAAAGTAGGATTTAAGTGGTTCCAAGTAATAACAGTCAGAACAAAGTAAGTTATCAAGCAAAATAAAACAAAACGCGCAAGTCTAAGACTAATATATTAAGGGCTGGTCTACACTGGGGTGGGGGATCGATCTAAGATACGCAACTTCAGCTACACTATTCGCGTAGCTGAAGTTGAAGTATCTTAGTTCGACTTACCTGGCCGTCCTCACGGCGGCAAGTCGACCGCCGCGGCTCCCTGTCGACTCCGCTTAATCCTCCTGCCGAGGTGGAGTACGGGCGTCGATCCCCGATAGATCAATTACTACCCGCCGATCCGGCGGGTAGTGTAGACATGGCCTAAGAAACTGATTACAGGTAAAATCTCACCCTCAGAGATGTTCCAATAAGCTTCTTTCACAGACGAGACTCCTTCCTAGTCTGGGCCCAATCCTTTCCTCGGTACAGGCCTTGTTAGTTCCAGCTCAGGTGGTAACTAGGGGTTTTTCATGACTGGCAGCCCCCTTTGTTCTCATCCACCCCCTTTTATAGCTTTGACACAAGGTGGGAATCTTTTGTCTCTCTGGGTCCCCACCTCTCCTTCTAAATGGAAAAGCACCAGGTTTAAGATGGATTCCAGTTCAGGTGACATGATCACATGTCACTGTAAGACCTCCTTCTTCATTATCTAGGAGCTGGCCGACAAGTACACAGGAAGGCTTGCAGGTAAACAAACCCATTCACAGTTCTTTGATTCTGAAGCTCCCTGGCTTCAGAATGGCTTCCACTTAATGTGTTTACATCAGTAACACAAGTTTATGTCTTATTCTCCTAACTTCAGACATAGAAATAATACATGTAAACAAATAGGATGGACACACTCAGTAGATTATAACCTTTGTAATGATACCTTACAAGAGACCTTTTTCATAAAGCATATTCCAGTTACATTATATTCACATTCAAAGCATATTTTCATAAAACATTATGGAGTGCAACGTCACACCCTCATGTAAGGATAAGGCCTGCTGCAACACAGACCCAGGTCTGGTCCACACCCCCAAAGCCGCAGACTTTAACCAAAAACTGCTCAGCAGGTCACCTATCTCCAGCACCCAGACACCCAGTTCCCAATGGAATCCAAACCCCAAATAAATCCTTTTTACTCTGTATAAAGTTTATACAAGGTAAACTCATAAATTGTCCGCCCTCTACAACACTGATAGAGAGATATGCACAGCTGTTTGCTCCCCCAGGTATCAATCACTTACTCTGGGTTTATCAATAAACAAAAGTAATTTTATTAAGTATAAAAAGTAGGATTTAAGTGGTTCCAAGTAATAACAGTCAGAACAAAGTAAGTTATCAAGCAAAATAAAACAAAACGCGCAAGTCTAAGACTAATATATTAAGGGCTGGTCTACACTGGGGTGGGGGATCGATCTAAGATACGCAACTTCAGCTACACTATTCGCGTAGCTGAAGTTGAAGTATCTTAGTTCGACTTACCTGGCCGTCCTCACGGCGGCAAGTCGACCGCCGCGGCTCCCTGTCGACTCCGCTTAATCCTCCTGCCGAGGTGGAGTACGGGCGTCGATCCCCGATAGATCAATTACTACCCGCCGATCCGGCGGGTAGTGTAGACATGGCCTAAGAAACTGATTACAGGTAAAATCTCACCCTCAGAGATGTTCCAATAAGCTT
>NW_020716247.1:0-1789 GCF_002925995.2 Terrapene triunguis
ACTTCTGACCACAGTTTTCTGTGGCCCAGATTGGAAGCCTCTTCCTCATGTTGATGAGTAATCCAGTGAAATAGCTTGTGGAACCAGAGTGAGTAAGGGATTCACAATCTGGCCCCGTGTGATTTTAGACGTATTTTAGATCCCTGTATTGTAAATATGGATATAGATTCATTCTTGCAGGCTGCAAATTGAAGAAACTGTATTGGGGATTTCCTTGAAGCTAACACCTGGGGAGGTGGCCGCACCAGAGTGCCATCCCATGGGTGCGAATCCGCATCCTTCTCAGCAAGCCTCTCGCATCCTGTGGCAAGGCGACGACTCACCAGCACGGTGCCTCCTGCTGGTTGTCCAGGGAATTAGCTTTTCCAGCTTTGGAGCGCCCTCTGCCAGCCGCTATCCCACGTGCCTCAGGCCCCCGTGTCCCTCCTGGTGCCCCTTTACCTTGGGTGCTGCTCCCTGGCAATACCCCCAGTCTCTGGGTCTCTCCATCCCAGGGAACCCCCAACCATCTATCCCCACCTTGCCTCAGTGGCTACTGCCAATCACCATCTAGCCCCCGCTCACGGGGACGGACTGCAGTCTGTGAACCGCTCATTATCAGCAAGGGGGGATTTGGACCTGCTGCCTTTGTCTACCCCGGGCTCTTCAGGCCTTCAGCAAGGCCTGCAGGCTGTGGGGTTTTCCAGCCTGGAGCTCCCCAGCTTCTCTGGCCTTTCCCCAGCCCTGCTCCACTCTAGGTACCCTGCTGAGCTCCCAAGCAGCCAGGCCCATCTCTCTCCACAGCTAGAGAGAGATTGCCTGAGCTCCTGGCCCACAGACTTTTATAGGGCCAGCTGTGGCCTGATTTGGGTGTGGTCCCAGCTGTGGCTGCCTTCCCCATCAGCCTAGTCTTTGGCTCGCAGCCCCTGCCCTCTCCCAGGTCTGACTGTAACCCTTTCAGGGCCGGAGCGGGTGACCACCCCGCTACACATCCCCTCCAAATTGCCCCATCTTCTTACTGCCAGATGCTGGGACTGGACATCAGGGGATGGATCACTTGATCTTTGCCTTTTTCTGTTCATTCCCTTTGGGGCATCTGGTATTGGCCACTGTTGGACGACAGAATACTGGGCTGGATGGACCATTGGTCTGACCCAGCATGGCCCTTCTTATGTTCTTGCGTGCACCTGGACCTCTTCAGCAGAAAGGAACTTGGGGGCAGCTGAACTCCTGTTCTTGGCTGACTGTCTGCTATGGGAACCCAGTGTCTGTAGCTGTGTGTGCTAGAACTCACTGATTGCTTTTTCTTTACATTTTTAATACTTTGTGTTTTGCATTGGTGGGGGGTCCTGGTGCCACCAGAGACCTTTGCTGACATCTTAGCAGCCTCCCTTGAGGGTATCTTGCCATCTGGACAGGATTCCTCCCATCCTTCCCCCTACAGATCTCCCTAGTCCTCCCTGCTCCACCTCCCCCCCCACCCCACCTATGCAGCTGGAGAGTAGCTGTGCCCCTGAATCTTTGTTTCCCTGTATGTAAAATGGGGAGAATACCTCACACTGTGATGATATAAGGATGAATCAGGTGTTGTTTTAAGAGCACTTTCAAGACATAAAGCCTATATAAAGGGTTACGTGGTGTTATTAAGACAGGGTATTTAATATTTCTCTTTGTAATATATGCATTTGTGTATTAACTGGATTTTCTGTCATCTAACATACCTTCTAGGGACAAAAAGGAATTGCAGGTGTGAAAGGAGAGAGAGGAAGTGAAGGAAATAAAGGTCTTCAGGTAAAAATACTGTGTGAAG
>NW_020716248.1:0-1414 GCF_002925995.2 Terrapene triunguis
CAATGGATGGGGTGTAAAACTGCTCATCCCTGAGCTAGGGAGCAAGGTGTATACTCTACTTCAGTGGTTCTCAAACTTTTGTACTGGTGACCCATTTCACAGAGCAAGCCTCTGCGTGCGACCCCCCCCTTATAAATTAAAAACACTTTTTTATATATTTAATACCATTATAAATGCTGGAGGCAAAGCGGGGTTTGGGGTAGAGGCTGACAGCTGGTGAACCCCCCCCCCCCACATAATAACCTCACGACCCCCTGAGGGGTCGTAACCCCCAGTTTGAGAACCCCTGTTCTACTTCTTAGGGCCCCAGTCCTATAGCAACCCCTCCCTCGTCCCACAGAGTAACAAGTATTTGGAGTGGGGGTGAGCAGGGCAGGCAGGGAAGGGAAGACAAAGCAGATAACATTAATTGAAAACATTATTTGTGTGTTTTGTGGTAATGGCTAAGAGCCCCCGTCAGGGCCCAGGACCCCTCTGTGCCAGGCGCCCTGCAAACACAGAACAGTTTGATCATATTGTATTTGAACAGCACCGGGCACAGAGGGGTCTGGGCCATGTCTGGGTCTCTTAGCTATTACCACAAGACACACACAATTCCAAATACTCGTTGCCACATTTCGTTGTGCTGTGTCTTACGGCAAGACCTGATTCTGCGACAAGGTGCTGCATATCTCCTGAGCTCCACCTTTCCGGAGGTGCTCGGCTCTTCCCAGGATCCGGCCTTCAGATTGTCAGCGTTACCTCCATCTTGGCTGCACGGCCCTATGTGGGTGGGGATGGGTTTCAGGCAGCAGCAGGAAGATCTCAGGTGGAATATTTAGTATAGAAACCTTGAAAGTGCCCGTTTCAGTCAGGAGAGGCAGCTGGAACTGTCACGGCTTTACACCCGATTCATAGTGTTATTGTATCTCCGTCTCCAGCGGACCCAGATCCCCATCAGCACTGGTGAGTGGAAGCAGAGCTTGGGGCGGAAAGTCCTCTACAGCTGAGACCGGCAGGGAGATGTGACCTAGCGCACAGTCCCCCAAACCAGCCAGAGCTGGAGCGTTAGCGGACAATGCTCTAGTCCAGGGTTTCCCAAAGTTGGAGGGCCAGAATGTTTCAAAGGGCCACGCGGCGGCTCCTGCAGCTTCAGTCTCGTGAGGCAGGTTGGGCTCGACTCCCCACTCTGGGCACTGTGATCTTCGGGGTCACAGTGCCGCTCGGGTTTGGCCTCGCCAGGTCACAAGGCCACTCCCACAGATTTGGACCAGTTGGCCCCCTGTAGTGGGGCAGGGCCAAACCTGAGTGGCGCTGCGACCCTGGAGGTCAGGACACCTGGAGCAGGGAGCTGAGCAGGACAGGAGCTGCTGCTGCAGGGTGAGTGTGGGGTGGGCTCTGCACGTCCATCCACAGGCCCTGAGCCCCCTTCCTG
>NW_020716249.1:0-1511 GCF_002925995.2 Terrapene triunguis
CAATGGATGGGGTGTAAAACTGCTCATCCCTGAGCTAGGGAGCAAGGGGTGCTCTGCTTCTTAGGGCCCAGTCCTACAGCGCCCATCACACCGAGAAAGGTACATGGCCAAACCATATCACAGTGTTCTGTGTCTGCAGGGGCCTGGCACAGAGGGGTCCTGGGCCCTGACGGGGGCTCTTAGCCATTACCACAATACACACAAATAATGTTTTCAATTGATGTTATCTGAATCATAGAATCATAGACTATCAGGGTTGGAAGGGACCTCAGGAGGTATCTAGTCCAACCCCCTGCTCAAAGCAGGACCAATTCCCAACTAAATCATCCCAGCCAGGGCTTTGTCAAGCCGGACCTAAAAAACCTCTAAGGAAGGAGAACTGGGGGTTCATCTACACCCCAGATATAGTCTCAAGAGTTCATTGTCTTACTGTAACAGGATAACCCCGGGTGTTCTTGTTTTGTCCTGCAACCTCCACAACCTAGTGACTAAAATTTTGCTCAGATGGTAGATGGCCATCCATTGTGAATCGTACAATACTTAATTGGCACGTGACCAGCCAGAGTGAGATAAATGTCTCTTCCCCTTGCTTGACAGGAGTTTGTGGATCACCTGTCAGTGACTTGCCTTATCTCACCGCCCTAGAGAACAGAGTTTTTAGCATAGATACAGAACTCTTCACATCTCGCAATGATTATGGGGACCCTTCTGGTGCCGGCTTTCATTAGAGACCTTACATGATGTTTCTTGGCAGATGCAGACCCAGGGGATCTCTGTGGCCCATATGTACCCGTGTGCCCTGGGGTCACAACATCCCCACTCCCTCCATATCCCCACATGTCCTCAGAGAAATGGGGGGGAGGACAGCTCTGCCTTTCCAAGCCCCCGCTATCAAAAAGCCTCCTACACTTCAGGTATTAAACCCTGTGGAAATTCCACAAACCAAACCTTTGTCTCCAGGGTCTGGCTGGGTAGGTGTGACCCCGCCCCCCCGAGGGAAATCATAAGGAGCAAGGAAATGACAGTGTCTGAGGCTCCCCTTCACCATACCCCACACTGCAGCTTCCCACAGACAGTGAGAGACTCGGCATCGTGCCAAGGAACATGCTGCTTCCGCCAGTGACCCGGAAATGCTCTTCGTGCACCACATTCCTAGCATGTCCTTAATGGCAACCTGGTGCCCCCCCACCCCCATAGAGACAGGACACACACACACCCGCGCTGGTCCTGTGCGCGCATGTCACAGTATCTGTGGAGGTGGCGGAAAGGGTTTTGCGTTGTACTGGGGGGGAGGAATGTGTTGTGCGTCTCCACAAGGGAATTCCGTCTGCTGACGCAGAGCTGGGCGCTTAGCGGAAGTGCAGTGTGTGGACGGCAGATTCAGAGGAGGCCGTTGGCCTTTCCTGGCTTTTCAGGGCTGGCTCTCTGGGGCTTCTCACACTTGCTCTACCTCAGTCCCTTTTAAGTGGAGTTTTGTTTGTGGAATAACGAGTCCCCCAGCTCCACTTACG
>NW_020716250.1:0-1018 GCF_002925995.2 Terrapene triunguis
GAGGGTTCACATCTAATCCAAAAGCTGTTGATATATAAAAATAGAAAGAAGGCTAATCTGTAACCATCATGAAGGTTCTATCATGGTTACTAAGTCTGCAATTATAGACTCATAGACTTTAAGGTCAGAAGGGACCAATATGGTCATCTAGTCTGACCCCCCGCATGATGCAGGCCACAAAAGCTGACCCCCCCATTTTCCCTTAACTCTGCTGTTGAAGTCTCCAGATCGTGATCTAAAGACTTCAAGTCGCAGAGAATCTTCCAGCTTGCGACCCCTGCCCTATGCTGCGGAGGAAGGCGAAAAACCTCCAGGGCCACTGCCAATCTACCCTGGAGGAAAATTCCTTCCCGACCCCAAATATGGCGATCAGCAGAACCCCGAGCATACAGGCAAGATTCTCTAGCCAGACCCTCATTTTACCAGCGATGGCCGTTATTGCCTAATTGATTAGAATCACGTAATCCCATCAAACCATTCCCTCCATAAACTTATCTAGCCTAATCTTGAAGCCAGAGAGGTCTTTCGCCCCCACCGTTTCCCTCGGAAGGCTGTTCCAAAATTTCACCCCTCTGACGGTTAGAAACCTTCGTCTAATTTCAAGCCTAAATCTCCCCACGGCCAGTTTATATCCATTCGTTCTCGTGTCCACATTAGCACTGAGCTGAAATAATTCCTCCCCCTCCCTGGTATTTATCCCTTTGATATATTTAAAGAGAGCAATCATATCCCCCCTCAGCCTTCTTTTGGTTAGGCTAAACAAATCAAGCTCCTCGAGTCTCCTTTCATAGGAAAAGTTTTCCATTCCTCGGATCATCCTAGTTGCCCTTCTCTGTACCCGTTCCAGTTTCAGTTCATCCCTTTTAAACATAGGAGACCAGAACTGCACACAGTACTCCAAGTGAGGTCTCACCAGCGCCTTGTATAACGGAAGCAGCACCTCCCTGTCCCTACTAGAAATACCTCGCCTTATTAGATACTAACATGTTAAAACGATTATATTTAATTATAAAAATCA
>NW_020716251.1:0-1169 GCF_002925995.2 Terrapene triunguis
TCTGCTTAAGTGATTGAAGCATCAGGGCCTTCAGTTGCAATATTGTGGTTTTTTTTTTTTTTTTTTTTTTTTTTTTTCTTTTTTTTTTAATACTAATAAGAGACTGTAACAATATTTACATTTTAAAGAGGAGTATTTATAACCTAATTCATTATAAATGTTAATCTAAAAATGTCATATCTTAAACTTTCAAATTAGCTTTACAAAACTCCAAACCTGATTTAAATCAGTGATTTTAAACAATAAATAAATAAAAATCAAATTTGAAATTATAGTTAAATCAGTTATTCAAATTGCTCTACCTTGCCTGGTATTTCTGAGAATGGGTGATCTCCTCATGAAATAGATTTATCAGAAAACAGAACAGCTCCCACCCATAGTACTGACAATTTTGCCCACTGATACTGAATGGAGTATATTCCCTAAAAGAATCCCAGTTTTTACTGCTGAAAGTTTTTGAAAAGAACAACAAATTTCCCAAATTTATAAATAACCATTTTAGTGGGATTTGAGGAGGAAGGGCACAGATAATCTATGCCTGTTATGTAACATTGTAATTTCTTTCATTTTATTGTCTCTGTATATTCCTCTTTTGCTGTCTCGCTAAGGCTGTTCCACAGCTCTTTGAGAATCTTTCCATTGACTTCAGTAGCTTTGGATCAGGCCTTATCCATACAGATCTGCTTTAAAAAAGTGTGTGTTTGAAGAGCCCTTCCCCAGCCCCCAGTAATCGTGTACATTTCATATAAAAGTCCCCGTCTCAGGCAACTGAGCAGTGAGAATCAATATTGTGATGGGCCCCTATTTTAATAAAAAGATCTGTAATTACTGTATTGGTATAGCTTCCAGCTTGTTCTATGCTAGCACTACTGCAGGGAAGCAGCAGAAGACTGGATGGATAAGTGCTTTAAGGGATTCTCCTAAAAAAGCATATGATCTTTAACAAACAGGAAAAGGCTGTTTGACCCTACAAGCCTGTTCCATTTTTGAATGACACTGAACACCTCCCACCCCCTGCTATTTTGCTATATCCGAACATCCTTTGCTCCTCCAGAAAGACTTCTCAGTTGTTTCTTAAATCCATTTTATGCCATTTACTCCAGTGGCGGATTCTAGAAACTAATTCCATATGCTCATCACTTTTTGAGGGAAAACGTACTGTTTGGATT
>NW_020716252.1:0-1287 GCF_002925995.2 Terrapene triunguis
CTCGCGGCACTGCTTTGCATCATCCGGGCATTGCGATCTCAACCCATTATTCCAATGGGCGTGGTGTTCATAGTGCTAATAATTGCCAAGGTGATCTGAGCGGGCTCCATGATCCCAGTGCTGGCTATGGCGTCTGGTCTGAAAAAAGGCGAGACATCACAGTCTATATGTATTATGTGTGCTGCCAACCCTGACATAACAACATCCTCCCCATACTCTGTATGTTCCCCCAATGACCGACAACTGACTCCTCAAATCTTTTGTACCGTTTATTTTTAAATATTCTCTAATAAAATTTATATCTGACGGACCAGGGGAGGGAGAGGGGGAGGGAGGGAGGGGCGAGTGACGACATGGCGTACAGGTACAGGGAATTAAAATCAAGAAAGGTGGCTTTGTATCAGGGAGAAACACAAACAACTGTCACACAGAATGCCCCCCCCCCAAAGATTGAACTCAAAAGCCTGGGTTTAGCAGGAGGGAGGGGGGAAGCAAATGAATGCAGAATAAATCTATTTTTTACATCTTAAGACGACGGTGCAGCATGACTGATAGCCCTTGGCATTTTCTAGGCGCTTGGCAGTAAGCCTTCAGGTCTACTGCACAATATGATGCCCACTGCAGTATGACAACGATGGATACCAGTCATAATATACTATCTTCTGCCCAAAAGGCAAGGGGTTGCTGCTGTGTAGCAATCTAGCCCCACGTCTGCCAGCCCCATGTCTGCCAGCACCCAGATCGCCATCGGCCTCTTCTGGGTGCTTAGCAGACAATACTGGGCACTTGGCAGAAAATAGCATACTACGACTCTGCTAACGTGCAATGAGCCAGCAGGGCGCCTGGCAGAAAATAGCATACTATGACTGATAACCATCATTGTCTGCACGGGTGCCCATGATTGACAGCCGCTGCAGTACGACGACGACGGATACCAGTCATAATATACCATCTTCTACCAAAAGGCAAGGGGCTGGTGCAATGCAGCCCCACGGCTGCCAGCCCCACGGCTGCCTGCACCCAGATCGCCAATGAAGGCTACCAGTCATGCTGCACCGTCTACCGCCAAAAGGCAGTAAGCTGCTGCTGCTGTTTAGCAATGCAGTCCCACGTTTGCCGGCACCCGGAAGAGATATGGTGACGGTGAGCTGAGCTGAGCGGGCTCCATGCTTGGCGTGGTATGTTGTCTGCACAGGTAACCCAGGTAAAAAGGCGCGAATCTATTGTCTGCCGTTGCTGTGACGGCGGGGGAGGGGCCTGACGCAATGTACCCAGAACCCCTCGCGG
>NW_020716253.1:0-1886 GCF_002925995.2 Terrapene triunguis
TTATTGTTATTATAATGTTGGTTTGGCTAGCTAGCAAGGGGGAAAAATCCCACCTTTTCATGCTCTCTGTATGTGTATATATATCT
This sequence comes from Terrapene triunguis, assembly GCF_002925995.2. Taxonomy (NCBI): domain Eukaryota; kingdom Metazoa; phylum Chordata; order Testudines; family Emydidae; genus Terrapene; species Terrapene triunguis. The sequence continues at coordinate 87 of NW_020716253.1, forward strand.
CCTCAATAAAGTTCCATTCTATGCATCCGAAGAAGTGGGCTGTTGCCCATGAAAGCTTATGCTCAAATAAATTTGTTAGTCTCTAAGGTGCCACAAGTACTTCTGTTCTTTTTGCGGATACAGACTAACACGGCTGCCACTCTGAAACCTATAAAAATTAAAGCTTCCCACCGACTAGTAACAGAATATGGCATGTTTCCACTGTACACCCCACAGTCCAGGCTGCATGCCCTTTTACATAAATAGACATGTGCAAATTATTTCCCCCCCTTGCTAGGTAGCCTAACCAACATTATGTAACCCTTCTGCCAGGCCAAGTGATAGCAGCAAGGGCCGGGTTCAGTACATAGGGGTCCCTTCCCAACAGCGTGACACAGAACCAGCTCGAGCCCCCACCCAGTGACCTGGGAAAATCTTACACACACCCCTGGGCGCCTCGAAGAGGCAATACTTCCCCTCTCGCAAGCACAGAGCCTTGGTGTAGCAGAAAAATGTTTAATAACATGAGGTAAACGACATAGCATTAAATTGGGAAAACACCACAACTAGAGTTCATAGACCAAACCATGAGCGAAGACCCACCCCAGCAAATTGGGCCGTGTCCTTTCCCGTTGGTTCTTGAAACCAGCAACCAAAGTCCCAAAAGTCCAACAACCCCAAAGTCTCTTGGGTCCAGCAACCCAAGAATCACCAAAGTCCCAAAAGTCCAACAACCCCCCAAAGTCTCTGTCCCTGGTCAGTGCAGCCCCAGAGTTCAGGGGGGAGGGGCGCAGGGTGTTAAGGGGCACCTTACGTGATCCGAGACCAACCGGCCGCCTCTCCGTGGGGTTCCGCCGCAGCCTTCACCACGAGCCGCTCCACTCCACCTGCTGTCCCGTGAGCCGCTCCTGCCGTCCCACGAACTGCTCTGCTCTGCTCACCGACCTGTGAGCCGCCCGGCTCCACTCCGCTCCAACCGTCCCCGCAAGGCTCCGCTCTGCCAGCTGCTCCTCCAGCTGCTCTGCTCCGCTCCGCTCACCGACCTGTGAGCCGCTCAGCTCCGCTCTGCTCTGCTCCAACCATCCTCGCGAGGCTCCACTCGGCTAGCTGCTCCTCCAGCTGTCCCCGCAAACTGCTCCGCCAGCCGCTTAGCAATTCAGGCTCCCCCACTAGTTAACACAGCCTCAGTGATCTCAGCTCTTAGTAACTTTAGCTCTTTTGTGATTTCAGCTCATAGTGATTTCAGCTCATAGTAGGGGAGCCCCAGTGCTGGAGCACTAGTGGCCCAAAGTGAACTCAGCTCAGCAGCCTGTAACTAGACTCCTAAGGGAATCAAAGTTAGCTCTGACATTCAACAGTGGAGAGAGGAGAAGGTGCAATTGGTGTTTCAGGCTCCCGCAGGGGCCCCACACCACCAGGTACCAATACCTGCCCCCAACCTCTCTCAATTCACTGGGTTTTGTAACCCATGCCCCTTGACAAGCAAATGCTACTTAGGTAATGGTGACGGATTCACTCAGTCCTTCTGTCATACAACAGTTCCACTGGCCTTGATTCACAGAATCAGGGTAACAAAACTTTATTCTTCCTGCCCCAATAACAGAGAAACTGGGGATCCCACACCAGCCAAAGTAACCACTTTCAGTTGCTGTGGGCTCATGCTAGGCGTGTGGGTGTGCCTATGCAAACAAGATCCGCCCCTGGAGTTCTTTTCCACACTCGCCATAATTCACCACCAGATGTCAGGGTAGAGCTCATCCTGACTCTGCTTACAATTATAATAACAATAATAATAACCTACTTCTATCCCTCTGCCCAAAT
>NW_020716254.1:0-1222 GCF_002925995.2 Terrapene triunguis
TTCAGGAGGGGAAAGCTCCCAGAAGACTGTGGACCATAGAGTGTGTTAAGGGCTTCATAAAACTGCTTATAGTTGTTCCTGTCCGCATATGCCTGTATTTCATCTGCTTTGGCGCTCAGCCACAAGTCCCGCATTTTGCGCAGTCGGTTCTGTACTGTTCTGCGAGCGTTGATAAAGGTGGTCTTCTTTGCTGCTGAGGATGGATCATTTTGATATGCATGATGCAGGCGGTGTTTCTCATCAAGTAAGGCCTGGATTTCTGCATCATTTTCATCAAACCAGTCTTGCCACCTGCATGTGGAGGGCCCCAATACCTTTGATGCAGCTGTATGGACAGTGTTGCGGAATCGCTCCCAGTCTTTCTCAGCGTCATCCTCAATACGAAGATCAGCAAGTTCATTCTCTAGGTCTTCCTCTAAATTTTCAGTGATGCGGCTGTTCTTCAGCTTCAACACGTTGATCCTTTTGAAAGCCTTACAGCCTTGTGGTCGTCTCTTCGGCATGATACGGAGCTTCATTTTGGATACTATGAGCCTATGATCCGTCCAACAGTCAGCGCCACACATAGCTTTTGTAACCCTGACATCTTGTCTATCCCTTCTCCTGATGATGACATAATCGATCAAATGCCAGTGCTTGGAACGGGGATGCATCCACGAAGTCTTGTTACGGGTAGGAAGGCGGAAGACCGTATTGCTGATCAGAAGGTCATGTGCTGCACAAGTTTTCAGCAGTAACAGGCCATTGCTGTTACACTTTCCCACTCCGTTTTTCCCGATGACTCCTTCCCAGGCTGCGGCATCGCATCCGACTCTTGCGTTAAAATCGCCAAGCAGAATCAGCTTGTCTGTGCGGTGCACTGACGATAGCAGAGTATATCTCGTTCTTCGTAGAATTTATCCTTCACATCCTCTGGGTTGGTCATTGTAGGAGCATATGCGCTGATCAAAGTAGCTTGTTTTCCTTTTTGAAGCGGAAGCTGCATTGTCATGAGCCGGTCATTCATACCCTTGGGGGAACTAGCAAGTTTCCGAACAAGATGATTCTTGATGGCGAAGCCAACTCCAGATTCGCGACGCTCATCACTGCTGCGGCCACTCCAGAAGAATGAATAGCCACTGCCTGACTCAGATAGCTGTCCTTCATTAGCAAGGTGAGTTTCGCTAAGGGCTGCAATGTCAATGTTGTAGCGTGCGAGCTCTCTAGCGACAAGTGCTGTTCT
>NW_020716255.1:0-825 GCF_002925995.2 Terrapene triunguis
TAAAGGACATATTGCTGGTTCTTGCCAAGCATGTCTTTGGAACTCTCTCTGTGTAACAAATCCAAGTTTAAAATGTTATTATTACCTTTCTTTGCTGAGCGAAGCTTTTTTACCCTGCACTAAGTGTAACCTGTTCTGATGAAGGGCGGAGATGCCAGAATGCTAGCCAGGCCCGGCTCTAGGCACCAGCAAAGCAAGCAAGTGCTTGGGGCGGCAAATTTGCAGGGGCACAAGAATCCAGCATGAGAGCAGAGAACCAACAGGGAGCCCTGGGAGCTGTAGTTCCTTGGTTAGCTCCCTGCCTATAGAGCCAGCCCTGGAGCAGGGAAAGAACTACATTTCCCAGCATTCCCTTGGCCGCAATTAACAGGAAAGGGAGGGAGAAGGAGTGTAGAACTGAAACCTCATGCTACAGCTTGCTGTAAATGGTAGGAACAGAGCCAGCTCTAGGTTTTTTGCCGCCCCGCACCTCAGCCCTGGGCTTCCCCCACACCCCTGTGTTGCCCCAGCCCTGGACTCTCCCCCGCCCACATCCCCTGCTGCCCCAGCTCTGGCCCCCACCTGCACCCCCCTGCTGCCCCACCCCTGGGTTCTCCCCCACCCGCATCTCCTGCCACCCCAGCCCTGGCCCCCACCGCCGCCCCAACCCTGGGCTCTCCCCCCAGCCGCACCCCCTGCCGCCCCAGCCCTGGGCTCTGCCCCACCCCCCACCCGCATCTCCTGCCACCCCAGCCCTGGGCTCTTCCGCCCACCCCCCACCCGCATCTCCTGCCACCCTAGCCCTGGGCTCTTCTCCCCCCCTGCACCCGCACCCCCTGCCGCCCC
>NW_020716255.1:925-2448 GCF_002925995.2 Terrapene triunguis
CCCGCACTCCCTGCTGCCCCAGCTCTGGCCCCCACCTGCACCTCCTGCCGCCCCAGCCTGGGCTCTTCCCCCTCCCCCGCACCCGCATCTCCTGCTGCCCCAGCCCTGGGCTCTCCCCCAAAGAAAGAATTGGGTGGACTAAATGGACATTGCACCTCTCTATCTGAAGCCTAGCAAGGCAGGTACGTGGATCCCACTAGAATTTAAAATGAAAAGTAAGGGAGGGGAGGCTCTACTAGACTGGGCAGCTTTAGGGCTTGTCTATACTTACGCGCTGGTTCGGCGGCAGGCAATCGAACTTCTGGGTTCGATTTATCGCGTCTTGTCTGGACAGGATAAATCGAACCCAGAAGTGCTCGCCGTCGACTCCGGTAATCCTGCTCGGCGAGAGGAGTACGCGGAGTCGACGGGGGAGCCTGCCTGCCACGTCTGGACCGCGGTAAGTTCAAACTAAGGTACGTCGACTTCAGCTACGTTATTCACGTAGCTGAAGTTGCGTATCTTAGTTCGAATTGGGGGGTTAGTGTAGACCAGGCCTTAGATACAGTACCAGGCACGTAGGAGGATTTACACTTCTGAGCCATGGAAGCAGAAATTGACTTTTCTTTTCCAGATTTAGCTAATATTCAGAAAGGGAATCCAGCACCTGCCTTCCAGATTTGAACACCCTCAAAATTCAGGAGTGCTCAAGCTCAATTTGGGCAGCTGTTACTTCATTTCTCCCAAATCAAATATACTGATCCACTGTAACTTGCTGTAGGAAAAAGTAGAATAAATTGAGCAAGAAATGCTTCCCAGTGGTTATTAGGACTGGAATTGCTATTTTCAACAGCCATTGCTTTTTATTATTATTATTATTATTATTATTTTTAAGTTTTAGTTTTATTTGTTTAAAAGGAAGACAGTGATATTGCATTGGCAAATTCCCCATAGAAACAAAGAATGGAACAAAAGAATAATAAAGGCACCTCAACTTTTCCTCATTTATGTAGGACAGTCTTATAATATGCATCCAGATATCCTCCAATCACACAAGCTGAAAATTGTTCCACTTTACTGCAGTTCTGTAACCATATGGGAACCAATCCTGTCTGTGTTCTGTGCACATCCCAAATTCCTGCTGAATGACCCGCCCTGGGAGCGAGTTACCAGTGACCCAGGGCTGGGGCGGCAGGAGGATGCAGGGGGAGGGGAGAACGACAGCCAAAATTTTTTTTGCTTGGGGCAGCAAAAAACCTAGAGCCGGCCCTGATGCTAGCAGACTCATGCCACCTTCATATGAGTCATAAGTGTGTGATTGATTACCTGAAAAGTTCTGCACTAGTTGTACTGTATGGAGAGTTTTTCTTGCTGGCTGAAAGCCTGTTAGAGGTCAGAGAGTCCTATAAACTGTTCAGAACTTTGTGGGGGAGGGGGAGGAGGGGTAAGTGTCACTACTTTTGGAAAGAGCTTGCTAAGCACATTCTGAAAGGATGAAAAGCTTTATTCCTGATTGAATTTTGTTTTCTTTGCCAGTTCACCCA
>NW_020716256.1:0-1574 GCF_002925995.2 Terrapene triunguis
TTGAGGCTTGTCGGTTATGTCCTTCACATATTGTATTCTGGCTTCCCATAATGTATTCTTACTTGACTTGAAATTTCACATGCCAAATTCCATTGGCAGCCTTGTGTGTCAGTATCACATAAGACTATTTCAGAAGTGGTATATATTAACTGAATATCTGTGTTTTTTAAACAGCATTAGGGGCCAAATTGTTATCTTGATGTTATCCATACCTTACTTTGCCAGTATAGCCCCACTGATTTCACTGCAGTTGTGTGTAGAGTAACATAAGTTAGAAGAGACTGAGGAGGAGAAGGACTTCGGAGTCCTGGTTGATCGCAGGATGACTATGAGTCGGCAATGCGACGTGGCTGTGAAAAAAGCTAATGCGATCTTGGGATGCATTAGGCGAGGTATTTCTAGTAGGGACAGGGAGGTGCTGCTTCCGTTATACAAGGCGCTGGTGAGACCTCACTTGGAGTACTGTGTGCAGTTCTGGTCTCCTATGTTTAAAAGGGATGAACTGAAACTGGAACGGGTACAGAGAAGGGCCACTAGGATGATCCGAGGAATGGAAAACCTTTCCTATGAAAGGAGACTCGAGGAGCTTGGTTTGTTTAGCCTAACCAAAAGAAGGCTGAGGGGGGATATGATTGCTCTCTTTAAATATATCAAAGGGATAAATACCAGGGAGGGAGAGGAATTATTTCAGCTCAGTGCTAATGTGGACACGAGAACGAATGGATATAAACTGGCCGTGGGGAAATTTAGGCTTGAAATTAGACGAAGGTTTCTAACCGTCAGAGGGGTGAAATTTTGGAACAGCCTTCCGAGGGAAACGGTGGGGGCGAAAGACCTCTCTGGCTTCAAGATTAGGCTAGATAAGTTTATGGAGGGAATGGTTTGATGGGATTACGTGATTCTAATCAATTAGGCAATAACGGCCATCGCTGGTAAAATGAGGGTCTGGCTAGAGATTCTTGCCTGTATGCTCGGGGTTCTGCTGATCGCCATATTTGGGGTCGGGAAGGAATTTTCCTCCAGGGTAGATTGGCAGTGGCCCTGGAGGTTTTTCGCCTTCCTCCGCAGCATAGGGCAGGGGTCGCAAGCTGGAAGATTCTCTGCAACTTGAAGTCTTTAGATCACAATCTGGAGACTTCAACAGCAGAGTTAAGGGAAAGTGGGGGGGGGGGTCAGCTTTTGTGGCCTGCATCATGCGGGGGGTCAGACTAGATGACCATATTGGTCCCTTCAGACCTTAAAGTCTATGAGTCTATGAGTCTATGAGGTGTTATCACTGTTCAATGCGAATATGGGCAACTGACTAACTCTGAGTTACGAAGTCTCATGACAGGCTTAAGGTTAAATTCTGCTACTGTTCCCCTTTTCTAGATGAGTAAATGGAGATACAATGCAATTAAGCGACTTGCCATAGGTCTCTGAGCAAGCCAATGAAAAGAGCTGAGGAATAAAGCCCAAAAGCCCTAACTCCTAGCTTCATATATACTCTGATAGGTAGACCTCCATGCTTTCCTGCACTAGGATAGTGTCTTAAGGACACTTGTCACAGTTCAGAACTACTGCACCTATATTCT
>NW_020716257.1:0-1505 GCF_002925995.2 Terrapene triunguis
CACTGAGACCTCATGTCACAAGTTCTGGGCTGAGAGCTAATTTGTTTCCATCATTGGAGTGTATGTAGTCACTAGGTTAACAGTCAAAATGCTAATTACACAGAAATAATGTCAGCTGTTTCCGTATGTTTAGTGTTTGTATAGAGCTATTTCAGGTTTTATACATTTGTGACACCACCTGCTGGCAGAGAGGAGCAGTTCAGCTTTATTAGCTGTAAGTTTTGTTACAACTGTAAACTAAATATGAAAATATTTAAATATCAAATAAATATGAAATATTTAAAATGCTGAAGATCTGACTCCTGTGCAAAACCAGCCCACTGTTAATGTTCAAGGACTAGCTGGGAATTCTTGAGTATTCATTAAAAAGGCAAAGAGATGGAAAATGAAGAAAAGATGTTTAGGATAAATATATGAGGAAATCTCTGCTCGGGTGAGGTCTATGTGAGTCATTTAAAATAACACATGCCAAAGAACACGGGAGAGAATAATCCTTGGCTAGCAGGAGACAAGGGAATGGGACACAGTGGTGTGGTCCAATGGTTAGTGCATAGGACTGGGATTCAGGAGACCTCGATTCCAATCCTGCTACTGACTGGGTGTGTGACCTTGGGCAAGTCTCTTCCCTTCTCTGTACCTCTGCTGCCCCTTCCACTCATTGTCTATTTGACTGCCTGTCACTATCTGTTTGTAGGACGCTGAACACAATGGGGCCCTGGTCCTGTTTGGGGTATCCGGGTGCGACTGGAATTTAAATCATAACAATATTGGATCTTTTCTATTTCTAATATTTTTCTATAAAATGCTTTCCCCAAACCGTGGATCACATTGTGAAATAGTCAACAAATAAATGATGTTTGAAGCTGGATTTCAGATCTGCGTTTCTAAGGGATTGCCGGCAACAGAGCTGAGTAAAAATGACATTTTTAAAAACATGGGTGAAATTTGTCCCAGGTGTAAATCCCTTGAAACCAGTGCAGTTACGCCAATGATGGATTTGGTCCCAGGATAGACCGTGGTTCCTTACACATTCCAAGCTGTAGCTCCTTGGGTTTGTATTTCCTGCAAATTGGGTGCATGGTGCATAGCTATTAAAGAAAAAAGGATGTTTTGAAACGCGCTGTGTTCTGATTGCTCTATATGGAGAGGATGAGAGGAAGGGAGGTGCAGACTAGGTGTTTGAAGGATTATTATAGTCTCCTTGTATGACAGGAGAACACTAAAACACTGCCAGTTAGAATGGAAAGAAGCTGCCCAGTTTGATTTTTACTTCATATGCAGTTTATTTCAGATCCATGGGGGGGGTGGGGGGAGGGAGGAAAAGCCAGTCACAGCCCCAAACAGACTGGATAAGATTTGTGGCAGCCCCATGGACAGGGCCGGTGCTACCATTTAGGCTAACTAGGCGGTTGCCTAGGGCGCCAAGATTTGGGGGCACCAAAAAGCGGTGCCCCCAATTTTTTTTTTAACAGCGGCCGCTGCGCTGGGAGGGAGAGGGAGTCTGA
>NW_020716258.1:0-1299 GCF_002925995.2 Terrapene triunguis
AAAAAAAAAAAAAAAAAACCAAACATAAACCACACTACACTGCCCAAACTCCTATATCCTTCAGAGTTTGGTTTAACAGAACAAGATCTGTATCTTATGTTTTTAACCCACTCTGGGCCAGAGGGAGAGACGCTAAGCCTCCCTCTGTATTACTCGGTCTGCTACCACCGAGGGTTCATACACCAATTATACAAATCCTTCCCCGGATCAGATCCTTCCCCGGATCAGAGTGAGAAACACTAAGTTCTCCTCTTTAGCTCAATCTTGCTATGGCTGAGGGTGTATGTACCTCTATAACACAATTTAAACCTAAACTCCTATATCCTTCAGAGTTTGGTTAATCCTTCCCCGGATTATGTACCTTTATAACACAATTTAAACCTAAACTCCTATATCCTTCAGAGTTTGGTTAATTAACTGAAAGTTTACACTCTTTTTCCTCTAGTGCCAGGCTTGCTAAAGCTGGCGGTGTGCACACCACTTTTATAACTGTGGATTCTATGCTTGCTTGCTCCCCCTTTCGCATTCTCCACCAATAATGTTGTCCCACAAACTTATACAGGATCGTTTTAGGGGTCAAGACAAAGATGCCACATTTATTATTAATCTGTAACTATCAGCAAATACCTCAATGCTTATACACATACACTCACACACACACACACACACACACACACACACACACACCAAAATGTTCTGCAGCTGCTGGATAGTTACCAGTCCTGATTGTAGTTTGAGTTCGCAGCTTGGGATCGTAGCTCGTGACAGCTAACTGGCCAGGAAAGCTGAGCACGAGGAGGAGCCGGGTCTCTGTCGGGCGCGCACCGATGCTCCTTGATGTTGATAGCAGAACGTTACCCAAAGTCTCTCCTCTCACCCTTCCTTTTTTATAGGAGTTTAGTTTGGATTCAAAGTTCCTAGGTCTCGCTGTGTCACGCCGCCTCTGGGTTTGGTGCTTGATCACCCGTCAATTGCAGGCGTGACTGTCAGCCTGGGACCTGGCTTTGATCTTCCTTCTGTTGTTTCTTTTTAGGGTGGATGCTTCTTGCTTGAGTTAAGGCTGTTGTCTAGTTCTTCAGCCGTTGGTATTTGAACTTTATCTCATCAGGACGGGCTGGTGCTGGAGGTTGATTCTATCACCCATGCATCCCTCATTCACACATCTCAACTAGACTAATAACATTACAGCAGGGTTTGCAACAATGAAGGTTGCAGCAAGCCCTTACAAAATGGAATAAGCGTTTTAAAATGGGGTTTGAATTACAATATGGCACAGAAGTTACAATGTAGGAAAAATGG
>NW_020716259.1:0-1099 GCF_002925995.2 Terrapene triunguis
GTCAGGAGCAGGACTGGCAGAGTCACGGCCATGGTGGGCAGCCGCGCAGCCAGCGATGGGGAAGTGGCAGGACTGGGACGGAGGCACCAGGATGAACCCAGCTCTAGGAAATGAGCCACCGGCCACAATGGAAAAACCTCCACTTCCGATTCTGATGGGGGCCTAAATGCTGCGGGGGGGCTGCACCTCTGCTACATGTATTACAGTAGTGCCAACCAACCTCAGGGGCCCCGTCGCGCCAAGCGCTGCACAATCCCCCCCCCCCACACACACACACACACTGATCTTAGGGCCCCACCGCGCCGGATGCTGCACAGACCCCACACACACACACACACACTGAGCTTAGGGCACCGTCGCGCCGGGCGCTGCACAGACCCCCCCCCCCCCCCCCAGACTGAGAGGGGGGGGTCCCATGGCACTGCGCGCCGCACAGACCCCGTGCCCCGACTGAGATCAGGCCCTGTCGTGCTGGGCGCTGCATGGACACAAAGTGAGGGGCACTCCCTAGAGCTCACAGGTGAATAGACAAAGGAAGGACTGTTCTCCCCATTTCACAGATGGGGAAACTGAGGCACAGAGCAATTCAGTGATTTGCCCATGGGGGGGGAGGATAGAGCCAGGAATTGGACCCAGGTGTCCTGAGCACAGCACTGTGCCTTACCAAGACCAGCCTTAGGCTTCCTTGCACTAGCCCTGCCACGCAGCCAGCCCTGGGAGGGGAGTGTGGTCTAGTGGTTAGAGCAGGGACGGCTGGGAGCCAGGACTCCTGGGTTCTCTCCCTGGCCCTGGGAGGGGAGTGGGGTCTAGCAGTTAGAGCAGGGGGGGCTGGGAGCCAGGACTCCTGGGTTCTCTCCTTGGCCCTGAGAGGGGAGTGGGGTCTACTGGTTAGAGTGGTAGAGGGGACATCTCCACCCCAGAGCCAGGAAGGGAACCCAGAAGTCCTGTGCCCACTTCTGAAATGCTGAGGACTGAGGCCGCTGGGCAGGGAGCCTGGCCACCCCAGCACGGGGCCATGTGCTGGGTGCCCCCCCCAGGTTTCCAATAAGACCGGCTCTGAAAGTCCCTGGTGACTCAGCGGAAGCAGCTGGGTGATGGG
>NW_020716260.1:0-1096 GCF_002925995.2 Terrapene triunguis
GTCAGGAGCAGGACTGGCAGAGTCACGGCCATGGTGGGCAGCCGCGCGGCCAGCGATGGGGAAGTGGCAGGGCTGGGACGGAGGCACCAGGATGAGCCCAGCTCTAGGAAATGAGCCACCGGCCACAATGGAAAAACCTCCACTTCCGATTCTGATGGGGGCCCAAATGCTGCGGGGGGGGGGGCTGCACCTCTGCTACATGTATTACACTAGTGCCCACCCACCCAATGGGGCCCCGTCGCGCCCCGGGCTGCACAAACCCCCCCCCCCCCACACACACACACACACTGAGCTTAGGGCCCCGGGGCGCTGCACAGACCCCCACCAGCACCACACACCCACTGAGCTTAGGGCTCCGTCGTGCCGGGCGCTGCACAGACCCCCCCCCCCCCAGCCTGAGAGGGGGGGGTCCCATGGCACTGCGCGCCGCACAGACCCCGTGCCCCGACTGAGATCAGGCCCTGTCGTGCTGGGCGCTGCATGGACACAAAGTGAGGGGCACTCCCTAGAGCTCACAGGTGAATAGACAAAGGAAGGACTGTTCTCCCCATTTCACAGACGGGGAAACTGAGGCACAGAGCAATTCAGTGATTTGCCCATGGGCGGGAGGATAGAGCCAGGAATTGGACCCAGGTGTCCTGAGCACAGCACTGTGCCTTACCAAGACCAGCCTTAGGCTTCCTTGCACTAGCCCTGCCACCCAGCCAGCCCTGAGAGGGGAGTGTGGTCTAGTGGTTAGAGCAGGGGAGCTAGGAGCTAGGACACCTGGGTTCTCTCCCTGGCCCTGGGAGGGGAGTGGGGTCCAGTGGTTAGAGCAGGGATGGCTGGGAGCCAGGACTCCTGGGTTCTCTCCTTGGCCCTGGGAGGGGAGTGGGGTCTACTGGTTAGAGTGGTAGAGGGGACATCTCCACCCCAGAGCCAGGAAGGGAACCCAGAAGTCCTGTGCCCACTTCTGAAATGCTGAGGACTGAGGCCGCTGGGCAGGGAGCCTGGCCACCCCAGCACAGGGCCGTGTGCTGGGTGCCCCCCCCCAGGTTTCCAATAAGACTGGCTCTGAAAGTCCCTGGTGACTCAGCGGAAGCAGCTGGGTGATGGG
>NW_020716261.1:0-1792 GCF_002925995.2 Terrapene triunguis
GATCTGCGCATAACCACAGCAGTCGCAGTAGTACGGGCTGCTGTGTCTGCCGTGTCTAGAGATGCTTGCAGGGCCGTTCTGGAAATCAGTTGGCCCTCAGTCAGGATTGATTGGAAGTCTGCTCTCCTATCCTCTGGAATGTAGGAGGCAAATTCAGAAAGTTTATTGTAATTATCGAAGTCGTAGCTGGCGAGGAGAGCAGAACAGTTCGCTATTCTGAATTGTAGTGTGGAAGACCTATAAACCTTGCAGCCCAAGACGTCAAGGCGTCTAAGGTCCTCGTCCTGTGGGGTGGGTCGATATTGTAAATTGTTTTGTCCTCTGTGCAACTGCATCCATGACAAGAGAGTTCGGTGGTGGGTGAGAAAATAGGAAGTCAGCGTCCTTAGCAGGGACATAGTATTTGCACTCGGCCTTTTTGCAAGTTGGTACTAAAGAAGCTGGGGTTTGCCAGAGAGTGTCAGCTGGCTCCAGGAGTGCTTTGTTTATAGGGAGCGCGATCTTTGAGGGCGCAGACGGTTGAAGGATTCTGAGGAGTCTGTGTTGTGTCTCCTGAACCTCTTCTAAGGGGATATCTTGACTGAGTGCCACTCTCCTGAAAAGTTCTTCAAATTGTTTACAGTCATCCACGGTCTGTGGAGGTGGAGGGAGGAGGGCTCCATCTTGGGATAATGGAGAGTTAGGGGTCGGTGAGTCAGGATATGGTGCATCACTCGCATACTCAGGAGGGGGCTCAGACACCCTAGAAGTGGACGGAGCAGGAGATTGAGGCACAGAAGGAGGATGATTGGTAGGAGGATGTTGCCAAGGGTACCACTGAGGCCAAGGCATAGGGTAGGAGAACCCAGGTGTCCCCCATGGAGGGGGGCGAAGTAGGGAAACTGAGACTGGTGACCTTGAGCCGTGACCTGAGGTGGGAGAGGAGGAGGAGGAGGAGAGAACTCCACTTGCTGCTGTAAATCGAGTTCGCGGGCAGTGAAAGCCAGTTCAGGTGGAGAGAGCGGCTGGTCAAAAAGTGAGCCCTGTGTATCTAGCAGCGGAGAGTGAGGCTCAGGTGGCACTAAAAGGTCACATTGGTTGAGAAACTGTTGCTCCTGCTCCCTGGGCTGCGCTGAGCCTGCTCTGTGCTCTAGCGTATTAGCAGGAGAAAGTGAAACTGACAGCTGTGCTGCAGACTGCTTGGAGGTGCCCTGCAGGGGGTCCGCTGCCGGTGCCCGAGTGGAAGAGAGGCTCGGTGCCGACGTTCTTCTCGGTGCCGAGGAGGGTCCTACTGCCGGCACAGTGTCCGTTTTAGGTGCCGAGCGCTGCCGGCACCGCGGCTACTTTTGTTGCTGAGGAGGCGCGCGCTGTCGGCGCCGCGTCCGTTTGCGGTGCCGAGGGGACCAGTGCCACGAGGACCTTCCCGGCACGGGAGGTCGGGTCCCTGCCTCTGCGCTCTGTTGGAGCCGCGGCTGAGGCGTTAGAAAAGGCTGAGGCACCTGCCTTTGGCGCTGTCAGCACAGAGGGTAGGGATCTCACGGGAGATCCCCTACCCTTGTTAAAGTCTCTCCTCTGAGACTGTCCTGCTTCTTGCCTCCGCTCCAGGGAGGGTGAAGCAATGCTCCCAACTGGTTCTGATCTGGCCGGGGAGCATGCAGGAGCGGGCTTAACTTTCCCCGTCTCCGAAAGCGGCTGTAAGGATTTCTCCATCATCAGCATTTTGAGCCGCAGGTCCCTGTCCCGACGAGCTCTTGATTTGAGGCTCATGCAGTGGAGGCACTTTGCGGGGACGTGGGTGTCCCCGAGGCACTTC
>NW_020716262.1:0-1738 GCF_002925995.2 Terrapene triunguis
TGTCTAGAGATGCTTGTAGGGCCATTCTGGAAATCAGTTGGCCCTCAGTCAGGATTGATTGGAAGTCTGCTCTCCTATCCTCTGGAATGTAGGAGGCAAATTCAGAAAGTTTATTATAATTATCAAAGTCGTAGCTGGCGAGGAGAGCAGAATAGTTCGCTATTCTGAATTGTAGTGTGGAGGACGTATAAACCTTGCGACCCAAGACGTCAAGGTGTCTAAGGTCCTTGTCCTGCGGGGTGGGTTGATATTGTGATTGTTTTGTCCTCTATGCATCTGCATCCATGACAAGAGAGTTCGGTGGTGGGTGAGAAAATAGGAAGTCAGTGTCCTTAGCAGGGACATAGTATTTGCGTTCGGCCTTTTTGCAAGTTGGTACTAAAGAAGCTGGGGTTTGCCAGAGAGTGTCAGCTGGCTCCAGGAGTGCTTCGTTTATAGGGAGCGTGATCTTTGAGGGCGCAAATGGTTGAAGGATTCTGAGGAGTCTGTGTTGTCTCCTGAACCTCTTCTAAGGGGATATCTTGACTGAGTGCCACTCTCCTGAAAAGTTCTTGAAATTGTTTACAGTCGTCCACGGTCTGTGGAGGCAGAGGGAGGTGGGCTCCGTCTTGGGCTAATGGAGAGTTAGGGGTCGGTGAGTCAGGATATGGTGCATCACTCACATACTCAGGAGGGGGCTCAGGCACCCTAGAAGTGGACGGAGCAGGAGATTGAGGCACAGAAGGAGGATGATTGGTCGGAGGATGTTGCCAAGGGTACCACTGAGGCCAAGGCATAGGGTAGGAGAACCCAGGTGTCCCCTATGGGGGGGCGAAGTAGGGAAACTGAGGCTGGTGACCTTGAGCCGTGACCTGAGGTGAGAGAGAAGGAGGAGGAGGAGAAGCAGGAGGGGAGAACTCCGCTTGCTGCTGTAAATCGAGTTTGCTGGCAGTGAAAGCCATTTCAGGTGGAGAGAGTGGCTGGTCAAAAAGTGAGCCCTGTGTATCTAGGAGCAGAGAGTGAGGCTCAGGTGGCACTAAAAGGTCACATTGGTTGAGAAACTGTTGCTCCTGCTCCCTGGGCTGCGCTGAGCCTGCTCTGTGCTCTAGCGTATTAGCAGGAGAAAGCGAAAGTGACAGCAGTGCTGCAGACTGCTTGGAGGTGCCCTGCAGGGGGTCCGCTGCCGGTGCCCCGGGTGGAAGAGAGGCTCGGTGCCGAGGAGGGTCCAGCTGCCGGCACCGCGTCCGTTTTAGGTGCTGAGGAGGCGCGTGCTGCCGGCACCGTGGCCGCTTTTGTTGCTGGGGAGGAGCGCGCTGTCGGCACCGCATCCATTTGCGGTGCCGAGGGGACTGGTACCACGAGGACCTTCCCGGCACGGGAAGTCGGGTCTCTGCCTCTGCGCTCTGTCGGAGCCGCGGCTGAGGCGTTAGGAAAGGCTGAGGCGCCTGCCTTTGGCGCTGTCAGCACAGAGGGTAGGGATCTCGCGGGAGAGCCGCTACCCTTGTTAAAGTCTCTCCTCTGAGACTGTCCTGCTTCTTGCCTCCGCTCCAGGGAGGGTGAAGCAATGCTCCCAACTGGTTCTGATCTGGCCGGGGAGCGTGCGGGAGCGGGTTTAACTTTCCCCGTCTCCGAAAGCGGCTGTAAGAATTTTTCCATCATCAGCATTTTGAGCCGCAGGTCCCTGTCCCGACAAGCTCTTGACTTGAGGCTTGTGCAGTGGAGGCACTTTGCGGGGACGTGGGTGTCCCCGAGGCACTTC
>NW_020716263.1:0-1013 GCF_002925995.2 Terrapene triunguis
AAACACCAGATTCTTTACCTCGTCTTCTCCCCCGTGGGTAGCAATGACAAAGCTGCCATTCATACTGTCATAACTATAAAGGGAAGGGTAACAGCTCTCTGTGTACAGAGAC
Source organism: Terrapene triunguis (assembly GCF_002925995.2). Lineage (NCBI taxonomy): Eukaryota > Metazoa > Chordata > Testudines > Emydidae > Terrapene > Terrapene triunguis. Next base: position 113 of record NW_020716263.1, read on the forward strand.
TCCAAATCCTTTTACCTGTAAAGGGTTAAGAGGCTCGGGTAACCTGGCTGACACCTGACCCGAAGGACCAATAAGGGGGCAAGATACTTTCAAATCTTGGGGGGGGAAAGCCTTTTGTGTGTGCTCTTTGTTTTAAGGGGTGGTTCGCTCTTGGGACTGAGAGGGACCAGACATCAATCCAGGTTCTCCCCATCTTTCTAAACAAGTCTCTCCTATTTCAAACTAGTAAGTAAAAAGACAGCAAGGCGTCTTAGATTTACTTTGTTTTCTCAACTTGTAAATGTACCTTTTTACCAGAGTGTGTATCTTTGTTTGCTGTACTTTGAACCTAAGACAGAGGGGGGTCCTCTGAGCTCTTTAAGTTTGATTACCCTGTAAAGTATTTTCCATACTGATTTTACAGAGATGATTTTTACCTTTTTCTTTAATTAAAAGCCTTCTTTTTTAAGAACCAGATTGATTTCTCCTTGTTTTAAGATCCAAGGGGGTTTGGATCTGCATTCACCAGGAGTTGGTGAAAGGAGGGTGGGAGGAAGGAGGGGGGATGGTTAATTTCTCCTTGTTTTAAGATCCAAGGGGGTTTGGATCTGTGTTCACCAGGGAATTGGTGAAAGGTTTCTCAAGGCTTCCCAGGGAGGGAATTCTTGTGATGGTGGCAGCGGACCAAAGCTAAGCTGGTAGATAAGCTTAGAAGTTTTTATGCAGGCCCCTACATTTGTACCCTAAGGTTCAAAGTGGGGATACAGCCTTGACACATACAATGCCCATTTACAGGCAAACAGCTGCACATGCAGCCACCTCTGGGGTGGAACACAGCAGTGTAGAGCAGCATGTAGAACGATTCTCTCTCCAGTAGACAATGTGAAGGGAATTGTAGATAGGCAGTGTTATTACCCAAATG
>NW_020716264.1:0-1873 GCF_002925995.2 Terrapene triunguis
GTTTACCAGGGTCAGACCTGGTCAGTATCTGAATGGGAGATCTCTAAGAAAAAAAACCTCAGGTGCTACAGGAGGGAGTGTTAGTGGTTCAGTAGGTAGCTCTTCTTTTTAAGTAAACACAAACAATACTCCAGTGTAATGTTTAAAGGGCACTGTGCTGCTTGCAAGACCAGCTCCAGGTACCAGCTCAGCAAGCAGGTGCTTGGGGCAGCCAAGGGGAAGGGGGCGGCACGTCGGGCTCTTCGGCGGCAGGTCCCTCGGTCCCTCTTGGAGGGAAGGACCTGCCGCCGAATTGCCACCAAAGAAGAAAGCGGCGCGGTGGAGCTGCCACTGAATTGCCGTCGATCACGGCTGCTTTTTTTTTTTTTTTTTTTGCCGCTTGGGGCAGCAAAAACCCTGGAGTCAGCCCTGGCTGCTTGAGTGCAGCCTTTCAGACAAAATGTCATTAGTCACAAAGTGGTTTAACTCCATGCTAGTGATAAACTTTTATATATATGAAAGTAAGTGTGTGTGTGTGTGTGTGTGTGTGTGTGTGTGTGTGTGTGTGTGTATAAAATGCTGTTGTTCTATTTCCAACTCAGGTAGTTATATTCTGCTTATTTAAGTCTGATCGCATTACAACTGGTTACAGTTTTTTGTCAAAGTCCAAATTTCTTTGTCAAGGTATAGTCAAGGTTCAGACTCCAGAGAAAATAATACAAAAATAACAACAAGAATGGTTGTCAGAGCTGGTTCCCCACTTTGAACTTTAGGGTACAAATGTGGGGGCCTGCATGAAGACTTCTAAGCTTAACTACCAGCTTAGATCTGGTCCGCTGCCACCATTCCCAACGCTAATTCCCTTCCCTGGGAAGCCTTGAGAAACCTTTCACCAATTCCCTGGTGAATACAGATCCAACCCCCTTGGATCTACAACAAGGAAAAATCAATCAGGTTCTTAAAAAGAAGGCTTTTAATTAAAGAAAAAGGTAAAAATCATCTCTGTAAAATCAGTATGGAAAATAACTTTACAGGGTAATCAAACTTAAAGAGCTCAGAGGACCTTCCTCTAGCCTCAGGTTCAAAGTACAGCAAACAAAGATAAACACTCTAGTAAAAGGTACATTTACAAGTTGAGAAAACAAAGTAAAACTAACATGCCTTGCCTGGCTATTTACTTACAAGTTTGAAATAGGAGAGACTTGTTTAGAAAGATGTGGAGAACCTGGATTGATGTCTGGTCCCTCTCAGTCCCAAGAGCGAACAACCCCCTCAACAAAGAGCACAAACAAAAGCCTTTCCCCCCCCCCCAAGATTTGAAAGTATCTTGTCCCCTTATTGGTCCTTTGGGTCAGGTGTCAGCCAGGTTACCCGAGCTTCTTAACCCTTTACAGGTAAAAGGATTTTGGAGTCTCTGGCCAGGAGGGATTTTATAGTACTGTACACAGGAGAGCTGTTACCCTTCCCTTTATAGTTATGACAATGGTAATAAATAAATAAAAAGATTTTGGGGTCCGTTCAAAAGCGTCCGGCAGTTCGGATTTGGCCTGTAGTGTGCCTATTGACTACCCCAAATCTTTATGTTGCTGTGGGCTGTTCCACAGTTGCCATGTTTTACCAAGCAGTGACAAAGGCATTCTGTTTAGCCACAGCACATACATAAAGGCAACGCATGCTTCACTGTCAGTGCACCTCATTCCTGACCTGAAGGACTCATGTTTACGAATGTGAGGATAATTTTCTTGTGAGGGTTCTTCAATGTGGACACAAATACCCATTATGAATTGGACTGAGACCACCAATTGGTTTCTCATAGGCTCATTTTTAAATTCTTTAGACATAATTAATTTTAACCTGTCTTGTCAAACCTTACTAATTCATTTATGGGTGCCGA
>NW_020716265.1:0-363 GCF_002925995.2 Terrapene triunguis
GTTTACCAGGGTCAGACCTGGTCAGTATCTGAATGGGAGATCTCTAAAAAAAAACCCTCAGGTGCTACAGGAGGGAGTGTTAGTGGTTCAGTAGGTAGCTCTTCTTTTTAAGTAAACACAAACAATACTCCAGTGTAATGTTTAAAGGGCACTGTGCTGCTTGCAAGGCCAGCTTCAGGCACCAGCTCAGCAAGCAGGTGCTTGGGGCAGCCAAGGGGAAGGGCTCTTCGGCGGCAGGTCCCTCGGTCCCTCTTGGAGGGAAGGACCTGCCGCCAAATTGCCACCAAAGAAGAAAGCGGCGCGGTGGAGCTGCCGCCGAATTGCCGTCGATCGCGGCTGCTTTTTTTTTTTTTTTTTTTTTTT
>NW_020716265.1:463-1076 GCF_002925995.2 Terrapene triunguis
GTGTGTGTGTGTGTGTGTGTGTGTGTGTGTGTGTGTGTAAAATGCTGTTGTTCTATTTCCAACTCAGGTAGTTATATTCTGCTTATTTAAGTCCGATCGCATTACAACTGGTTACAGTTTTTTGTCAAGGTCCAAATTTCTTTGTCAAGGTATAGTCAAGGTTCAGACTCCAGAGAAAATAATACAAAAACAACAACAATAATGGTAATAAATAAATAAAAAGATTTTGGGGTCCGTTCAAAAGCGTCCAGCATTTCGGATTTGGCCTGTAGTGTGCCTATTGACTACCCCAAATCTTTATGTTGCTGTGGGCTGTTCCACAGTTGCCATGTTTTACCAAGCAGTGACAAAGGCATTCTGTTTAGCCACAGCACATACATAAAGGCAACGCATGCTTCACTGTCAGTGCACCTCATTCCTGACCTAAAGGACTCACGTTTACGAATGTGAGGATAATTTTCTTGTGAGGGTTCTTCAATGTGGACACAAATATCCATTATGAATTGGACTGAGACCACCAATTGGTTTCTCATAGGCTCATTTTTAAATTCTTTAGACATAATTACTTTTAACCTGTCTTGTCAAACCTTACTAATTCATTTATGGGTGCCGA
>NW_020716266.1:0-1002 GCF_002925995.2 Terrapene triunguis
AATTCAGCCTGATCTGAAATTCTTGTCCAAACAAAGATCAGTTTGAATAGCTATATTAGGATCAAAGTTAGGGCTGTAATCAAGATCAGCTGGCTATTTCATTCAGCCTGAGGATCAGATGGGTATTTCACTAGGTCTTTCTGATGTTCAGGTAGGTATTTCAATTGAAGCACACTTGAAGAATTGTGTCAGACTCAGGGCCGCCCAGAGGGGGAGGGTGCAAGTGGGGCAATTTGTCCCAGGCCCCGGGCCCCACAGGGGCCCCCACGAGAATATAGTATTCTATAGTATTGCAACTTTTTTTTATGGAAGGGGCCTCCAAAATTGCTTTGCCCCAGGCCCCCTGAATCCTCTGGGCAGCCCTGGTCAGACTCAAGACATAGTAAAGAACTGCTGGAATTTTATCAGAAAAGCCCCACCCTTCTCTCTCTCTCCCACCTCCCCTTCCCGGTAAACTGTAAAAATACACCAAATAGTTCCAAATAAGAATTGAAGGGTCCTGTAATTTACAGTCCAGGTGTTGATTTCAGGAATGAGTTGTTTTTGATCATTAGACCCTTGCTAGACCAGATGTCCTAGTTTGTTGGCTAACTTCTTGTCATCTTTGCTGACAGCCATGTCCATTAGGGAAAATTCCTCATTTGGAATGAAGTTCTGGCACAGGCTCACTTTACCATATCCCAATAACTTCTGGATACGGAGCACTCACCAATTATGAGTGTGATACACAGTACCTTTTGTTTTAGCAATAATGGGGAGTCTGTTTCAACTGCAATAGCTTTTCCTGACATCAGAATATGCAACACACACCTTTAAAGTATTCTCCACATACATGTCAAGAGTGGCCCTGACATCCACTCCCACCAGCTGGGGAACTGGAAAGATCCACAAAATCCCTGGGACTCATTGTTCAGGTGAGGTGCCCCTCCCCCCCAACACCTACACAGGCACCCAGGCAGCCCCCCCAAAACACACAAACACATGCACACACCCCTCTGTAGG
>NW_020716267.1:0-2130 GCF_002925995.2 Terrapene triunguis
GTCTAATCAAACTAAATACAGATAATCTCACCCTCAGAGATGCTTCATTAAGTTTTTCTCAGACTGGACACCTTCCAGGCCTGGGCACAATTCTTTCCCCTGGTACAGCTCTTGTTGCAGCTCAGGTGGTAGCTAGGGGATTCTTCATGATGGCTTCTCTCTCCCTCTGTTCTCTTCCACCCCTTTATATATCTTTTGCATAAGGCGGGAACCCTTTGTCCCTCTGGGTTTCCACCCCCCCTCACTGGAAAAGCACCAGGTTAAAGATGGATTCCAGTTCAGGTGACATGATCACATGTCACTGCAAGACTTCATTACTCACTTGCCAGCACACACATATACAGGAAGACTCACAGGTAAACACAACCATCTGCAGACAATGGGAGTCATCAAGATTCCAAACCATCATTAATGGCCCACACTTTACATAATTACAATAGGCCCTCAGAGTTATATTTTATATTTCTAGTTTTAGATACAAGAGTGGTACATTTATACAAATCGGATGATCACACTCAGTAGATTATAAGCTTTGTAATGATACCTTACAAGAGACCTTTTGCATGAAGCATATCCCAGTTACGTTACATTCACTTATTACCGTATTTTCTCTAAAACTATCCCAGTTACATTATATTGACTTATTATCAAGTTTTTATAAAACCATATAGACTGCACAACGTCACACCCTCCTCCTGAACTTACTGCCAGAGACTTGGACACTGACCATGGCGGAGGCAGTATACCTAAAATTCGTTTTTGGGCTCCCCTATGGGGCAGACACTCCTGTGTCCCCCAAAAGGGAAAGAGACCCTGATCCAGCTGTAGGCTCACAGCTACCAGCTATGAGGGACCTTTCGCTGGCCAGCAAAATCCCCCCCCTTTCACTCAGGTTGGGTTTGCTTCCAGCTAGAGTCCTTGGGGTTTGTTCCCACCGCAGCAGTCACCAGGACCCCAACTTCCAGCTCCAGGATACATGTCTCTGTGCACCTCTTCCACTCCATTACAGCCAGGTCATGCTTCTGGGTCTTACTTGCTTTGTCTCTTAAGTCCAGGCTGGTGGGCAGCCTTTTCTTTTTCCAGGTCAGCCTTTTCCCAGGCAAATTGTACATCAATTTCCATTTGTCTTCCCTTGAGACCATCACTTGATGAGCTGGGATACCACAGAGAACACCCTCCTGCCAGAACAGGCACCCCTCCCCTCCTGTCTTGATAGGTTAGACACTCCAGTCAGCTTCAGCACAGACAGAGGTTGGGCCACACCCATCTGCAGTTCACTGAAACTGAGATGCACTCAGCTTAGGGGCTTCTTAGTTAACAGAGACATTCCCAGCACCCATTGTTCAGTCTTTCTGGGCAATTTGAAACTTGTGTAGTTTTAGCTTCTTTTCATCTTCAGTCTTACTTATTTTGCTTCCTTTTCTGTCCCTACTTCCCTTTCCCGAAATAAGCAAACAGAAAATAACAAACCAGTAACCACTTTGTCTGTTCTCCAGCCACCACACTTAAAACTTACTTAAAATCACTACCAGTATCTCAAAGCAATCAGCTGTGCACAGATCCTGCTGACTACGCCACTGTGACGGGTTGGATCACAGAAACCCCCTTGGGAGCTGCCACCTGATGTGCAAAGACTACCCCTGCTTCTGTTTTCCCTGCCAGCTCAGGACTCCAGCACCCTGTCTTGCTGAACCAGACACTCCCATCTGGCTCCAGACACAAACCCAGGGTCTGAATCACTTGCCCCAAAGCTGCAAATTTACCTGAAAACAGCTCATAGAAGTGTGCTTGTCTTTAGCACTCAGATGCCCAACTCCCAATGGGGTCTAAACCCAGATAAATCCGTTTTACCCTGCATAAAGCTTATGCAGGGCAAACTCATAAATTGTTCGCCCTCTATAACACTGATAGAGAGATATGCACAGTTGTTTGCTCCCCCAGGTATTAATACATACTCTGAGTAAATTACTAAATAAAAAGTGATTTTATTAAATACAGACAGTAGGATTTAAGTGGATCCAAGTAGTAACAGACAGAACAAAGTAAGTCACCAAGCAAAATAAAATAAAATGCGCAAATCTGTGTCTAATCAAACTAAATACAGATAATCTCACCCTCAGAGATGCTTCA
>NW_020716269.1:0-1089 GCF_002925995.2 Terrapene triunguis
GCTCAGGTCAGGAGTCAAAGGGCAACCGTGTGTGTGTGTGTGTGTGTATATATATATAGTGACAGACCCAGACCAGTGGGCTACAGGAGTCTGGTAGAGGGCAAATATACTGGTCACTGGCTGAGTAGCTTTCTGTTCCCTGAGTGACCAGAGCAGGGGCTGCACTAGAGTAATCAGGAACCTGCTAGAATCAATTAAGGCAGGCTAATCAGGGCACCTGGGTTTTAAAAGGAGCTCACTTCAGTTTGTGGTGCGAGTGTGAGGAGCTGGGAGCAAGAGGCGCAAGGAGCTGAGAGTGAGAGGGTGTGCTGCTGGAGGACTGAGGAGCACAAGCGTTATCAGACACCAGGAGGAAGGTCCTGTGGTGAGAATAAGGAAGGTGTTTGGAGGAGGCCATGGGGAAGTAGCCCAGGTAGTTGTAGCTGTCATGCAGCTGTTACAGGAGGCACTATAGTCCGCTGCAGTCCACAGGGCCTTGGGCTAGAACCTGGAGTAGAGGGGGGGCCTGAGTACCCCCCAAACCTCCCAATTGACCTGGACTGTGGGTTCTTCCAGAGACCTTCCCCTCTGGGCTGTTCCCTAACCCACATGGTGAATCTCTGAGGCAAGAAAATCTGCCAATAAGTGCAGGACCCACCAAGATAGAGGAGGAACTTTGTCACAATGTGTGTGTGTGTGTGTCTGGTGCACATGTGTCTCCAGGAGGAGCAGCTCCTAGGCGTGTGGACCCTCCAGGCTGAGGGGGCCAATCCAGCAGCGAGTCAGTGTGCAGCAAGCAGCGTGGGGCACAGTGGGGCATCACCTTTGAAGGCCCAGGGATTGCTCCCCCACACACACACACTGCTCCCTCACTCTCACCACCCCCACACAATGGCCCCCACCCTGCCCCCCATGACCCCTTCACACACATACCCTGCCCCTCCACACTTGGCCTCTCTCCCACACACTGTCCCCCCACCCCAATAACCCCCCACACAATGGTCCCCCACCCTGCCCCCCATGACCCCACAGCCCCCCATGGCCCACACACACACATGCTGTCCCCTCACACACACTGCCCCCCACAGTTCATACACACCCACATTGCCT
>NW_020716270.1:0-1241 GCF_002925995.2 Terrapene triunguis
TCCCCTGCTCTGCTCCCAGCCCAGCTCCAGCCACAGCCACAGCTCCAGTCTGCGGCCTACGGTGACCAGGTGTCTGGTTTTCAACTGGAACACCCAATCAAAAAGGGAACTGCGGCCAATGGGAGCTGTGGGGGCAGGGACTGCGGGCGACATAGTTTCTATCTTAGTCTGTGATGGGAGGATAGTTTCTACCTTAGTCTGTGATGGGAATGAGAAAACTGACATGATGCAACGTTTTCCTTGATTTTTGTCTCTCACAATGACACTTGTCTGCCTGACTACCATTCCCTGTTGTGGGAAGTCAGCACAGTGAAAAATCAACCCTCTTTTTGTTTTCTTTCATATTCCTGGGGGTGAAATTTTTAGTAACGTAGCTAATAACACTATAGGTTTTTTGTGTCAGTGACTTATTGCCGAATGGTGGGAGAGGGTTTCAAAATAAACAGGAGGCACTTTAAGTAATTAGTTGACAGGAAAGGTGGCACCGTGGGGCTCTTTGTCATTAGGCCAAGCCCTGCTTATGTGCAGGATCCATTGGATTCATTATTATTTAGCCACTTCTCTCACAGGTGATATGAACAATCCATTCAAAACAGGACAGCAAAAGCTTGTATATAAATGACAGAACAATGATCAGTTGCACTCTGACAACAGTAAGCAATTAATGTTTTTTACAGGACAAATTGGAGAGACAAGGTCTGCTATTCAGAAGTAGTTATCCATTAAAGGGAATTATTATGTGTGGAATTACAAATATAACATTTGGGGTGGGGGGAAGGGATTTCTATGGCATATAGGGTGAATCCCATAGAAAGGTATAGAAGATACAGTTTACCTTGTTAGTTCTAAGGACATTTTGATTGTGTATTAATAACTACATCATTTCAAACCCCACATAACTTCATCTGTGATTCTCTGATCATCTCCTGTTTCCCCTAATTTATACAACTGCAAGGGATAGATTGGCACTCTCCCTGCATGCATTACATTTTGAATCTGTCTCAGTCTCCCCACCCTGTAAAATGGGGATAATACTTACAATTGCCTACTTCACAGGGCTGTAGTGAGGATTAACTAATGTCTGTGGAATGCTTTGTAAATTTAGAGTGATGTAGCAAGGGAAGGAACCAATTTGCAGCCCCATATCCAGGACTGGTAGCAAAGTTTCCAGTCTCATTGTTTTGGTCATTAAAAAAAAAATTCCTTCCAAGATTTGCTCTTAGCAGTGATGCTGGGCAGGA
>NW_020716271.1:0-2472 GCF_002925995.2 Terrapene triunguis
ACCAGGACCCATTGTGCTAGGTGCTGTACAAACACAGAACAAAAAGAGACAACCCTTGCCCAAAGATCTCACAGTCTAAGACAAAGACAGAGGGATACACACAGACAAATGGGCAAGTACAAGGGAAAACAAAAAGAGACAAAAATGATCCATATGGCAGGTCTCAGCGCATGAGCAGTTGAATGTTTGTGAATGTTTATGAAGGGAATTTTAAAGGTGGGTTTTGAAGGAGGAGAATGAGTTAGTTCGGCAGATGTTTACAGGGAGCTCATCCCAAGTCTTAGTGGCAGCATTGAAGAAAGCACAAAGGTGCTTATTTAACAATGTAACAGGTGAGCAATCGAGGCTGATATCATTTGATATCAAGGCTGATTACCTTTTGATAGTAAGAGCAGGGCCACCCAAAGGGGAGGGCAAGTGGGACAATTTGCCCCAGGCCCCAGGCCCCCAGGGGCCCCCCATGAGAATATAGTACTCTATAGTATTGCATCAGAGGGGTAGCCGTGTTAGTCTGAATCTGTAAAAAGCAACAGAGGGTCCTGTGGCACCTTTAAGACTAACAGAAGTATTGGGAGCATAAGCTTTCGTGGGTAAGAACCTCACTTCTTCGGATGCAAGTAATGGAAATCTCCAGAGACAGGTATAAATCAGTATGGAGATAACGAGGTTAGTTCAATCAGGGAGGGTGAGGTGCTCTGCTAGCAGTTGAGGTGTGAACACCAAGGGAGGAGAAACTGCTTCTGTAGTTGGATAGCCATTCACAGTCTTTGCCTACGTCTTCACTACCCGCCGATCCGGCGGGTAGCAATCGGTTTATCGGGGATCGACTTACCGCGTCTCGTGAGGACGCGGTAAAAATCGATCCCTGATGGCTCTACCGTCGACTCCGGAAATCCACCTCGACAAGAGGCGGTAGCGGAGTCGGCGGCAGCGGTCGGCTTTCCCCCGTCCTCACCGCCAGGTAAGCCGACCTAAAATACGCAACTTCAGCTACGGTATTCACGTAGCTGAAGTTGCGTATCTTAGGTCGGAACCCCGCTGTAGTGTAGACCTAGCCTTAGTTTAATCCTGATCTGATGGTGTCAAATTTGCAAATGAACTGGAGCTCAGCAGTTTCTCTTTGGAGTCTGGTCCTGAAGTTTTTTTGCTGTAAGATGGCTACCTTTACATCTGCTATTGTGTGGCCAGGGAGGTTGAAGTGTTCTCCTACAGGTTTTTGTATATTGCCATTCCTGATATCTGACTTGTGTCCATTTATCCTCTTGCGTAGTGACTGTCCAGTTTGGCCAATGTACATAGCAGAGGGGCATTGCTGGCATATGATGGCATATATAACATTGGTGGACGTGCAGGTGAATGAGCCGGTGATGTTGTAGCTGATCTGGTTAGGTCCTGTGATGGTGTTGCTGGTGTAGATATGTGGGCAGAGTTGGCATCGAGGTTTGTTGCATGGGTTGGTTCCTGAGTTAGAGTTATTATGGTGCGGTGCGTGGTTGCTGGTGAGAATATGCTTAAGGTTGGCAGGTTGTCTGTGGGCGAGGACTGGCCTGCCTCCCAAGGTCTGTGAAAGTGAGGGATCATTGTCCAGGATGGGTTGTAGATCACTGATGATGCGTTGGAGAGGTTTAAGCTGAGGACTGTAGGTGATGGCCAGTGGAGTTCTGTTGGTTTCTTTTTTGGGCCTGTCTTGTAGCAGGAGGCTTCTGGGTACACATCTGGCTCTGTTGATTTGTTTCTTTATTTCCTTGTGTGGGTATCGTAGTTTTGAGAATGCTTGGTGAAGATCTTGTAGGTGTTGGTCTCTGTCTGAGGGGTTGGAGCAGATGCGATTGTACCTCAGTGCTTGGCTGTAGACGATGGATCGTGTGGTGTGTCCGGGGTGGAAGCTGGAGGCATGAAGGTAGGTGTAGCGGTCAGTGGGTTTTCGGTATAGGGTGGTGTTAATGTGGCCATCGCTTATTTGTACACTATTGCAACTTATTTTTATGGAAGGGGCCCCCAAAATTGCTTTGCCCCAGGCCCCCTGAATCCTCTGGGCAGCCCTAAGAGATGATAGGAGGGGGGAGGGTTAGGTCATGAAGGGCCTTGGAAGTGAAGACAAGAAGCTTATGTCTGATGCAATAGAGAAAGGGGAACTGGTGAAGGGATTTAAAGACCAGGGTAACATGGTCCAGGTGACAGGCTTGGGAAATGATCTTTGCAGCAGCATTCTGAATGGATACAAGTGGAGCAAAATCACATATATCAAGGCCAGAAAGAAGGATGTTGAAGTAATCAAGACGTGAGAGGAGATGAGACCTGGATGAGATGGGCCTGGATGAAAGCTTCAGCTGTATGGATAGATAAGAAAGGCTGAATTTTAGAGACGTTACACAGACAGAATCTGCACGATTTAGACACAACGTGGATGTGAGGATCTAGAGGGAGGGCCAAGTCGAAGATGACACCGAGGCTACAGACCTGAGTGACAGG
>NW_020716272.1:0-1324 GCF_002925995.2 Terrapene triunguis
GGCCCTCACAGATCCTTGCAAGAGGAGTGGATGGAGAAGGAGGAATGTAGGGTTACTATATCTGAACTTTCAAAAAAGAGAACACTCCATTGGGGGGGGGGGTAGCCCTGCCCCCTAGCCACTCCCTCCCACTTCCCGCCCCCTGACAGCCCCCCCAGAACCCCCGACCCATCTAACCCCCCCCCTGCTCCCTGACCCTGACTGTCCCAACCCCTCTCCACACCCCTGCCCCCCTGACAGCCCCCCCGAACTCCCGACCCATCCACCCCCTCCGCTCCCTGTCCTCTGACTGCCCCCCTTCTCCAACTCCCCGGCCCCCTTACCGTGCCGCTCAGCTTAGAGCAGGTGTCTGGCTCCGTGCCCCAAGGAGAGCCCCACCCCGCCCGAGCGCTGCCGAGCGGCGTGCTGAGGCTGTGGAGGAGGGGGGTAGCGAGGAAGGGGCTCTGGCCGCCGCTGCCAGTCCCACCGCCGCGTTCCCTCACAGGCACACAGCCCCCCAGCGCTGCCGGGCGGCGTGCTAAGGCTGCAGGGGATGGGGGGAGCCGGGAAGGGGTTTTGGCTGCCGAGGCCCCAATGCGAGTGGTGCTCGGCTGCCCTGTCAGCCGCTTTTCGGTTGATAAATAGCCGACCGGGGGGAAATCCTGGACACTTTTAGATTTTTAGAAATCCCACCCGGATGGCTATTTAAAGAGCGAAAAGCCGGACATGTCTGGGGAAATCCGGACGTATGGTAACCCTAAGGCATGGAGGGGACAGGATCACACGACTAAGCGATTGTCTCCCTTGTTGTTAGATGCAGATTTCACCTCAGGCCCTAAACCCCTGTCTATGACCCTTTTCAAATCCACAGGCCAACTGCCCCCCACCCCGCAAACATCTCCCAGTGTAAAACAACAGCCACAGTTTATGCAGGACCTCCATATAAACCACAACTGCACTCGGGTGCCCCCCCCCCCACTGCCGGTGTTTAACTGACAAACTGTGTCCAGGAAGCGCACCCACATATCACCTTAATATCAAATTCCATTTGACGGATCAGCATCCAGACAAATAGCACCCTCGGGTCACGTCTACACTAACAAGCTGGCACAGGTGTACCGATCCAGCCATGCCGCTGTAAGATCCCTCGTGTAGTCAGCGAGAGCTCTTCTGTTGACATAATAAAACCACCTCAACGAGCGTAGCGGGAGGGTGTCTCCCGCCGACAGAGGGCTGTGCACATGAGCATTTATGCCAGCAAAACTTCTGTCGCTCAGAGGTGTGAATAAAACACCCCCCGAGTGATAAAAGTTTTGCCGACGTAAGTGCTCGTGTAGACGTGGCC
>NW_020716273.1:0-1989 GCF_002925995.2 Terrapene triunguis
TGGGGTAATTTCCGGCAGGGCCGAGTACCTTGCCAATGTAATCTGAATGTACCCTGTACACGTGCTCTCTACTGAGCCACACCTAACCCGCTTCACCTCTCTCTTTCTAGCAACTCAAAGGACAAAATGGACAAGACGACACAAGCACCAAAGAAACTGCAGGAAAAGGGAAGAAAAAGCCACGGCCAAAGGCTGCACACACTGCACCCCTGTACCGAGGGCTCGGGTTCGACACTTCTCCCCACAGGCTTAATCCCCCTTCAGGTGCCCGGTAAAAGGACCTCCCTGTAAACAAGGATCAAGGTCCATTCCTTGCCAACCAAAATGCTTTATGGGGCCCTTCCATAGCTGAGGCTGAGCGACCCCCCTTTAAAAAGGGTTGAGGTCTCTGTGGGTTTGAGCTCCTTAGGACCTAGCCTTTAAAATGTCCCGTGCCGTTGACCTCTCCCTGTCAGAAGGGTGCAGGTCTCCCCTTTCTAACTCCTCTTGGGCCGTTGGCACTCGCTGGGCAACGAGACCACCCACTTCTGAGGGAACGGAGGTCTCTCCTTTACAGCGCTTTTCGCTCTGGCCCATTGGAACGCCCCTGGCTTAAGGACCGCCCTGTAAGGAGGGTTTCGGTCTCCTTTGCCATGCAAATTAAGCCACAGGTCACTCTGACACGCCCGGCAAAATGACCGCCCTGTAACCAGGGTGTAAGGTCTTATACCTCTCACGCTTAAGCTAGGGGAGCCTTTCTGTGCCTGTGGCTGAGCGACTCCCCCCGACCCTCCACCCCTTGAGAAGGGTTGAACTTCTGTTTCTCTTAGTCACAGTAAATTCCCACAGAATGATTTCGACTTGGCTTTTTTGAGATTTGAAGTGAAATCTTACTTGGGACCTATCCCGGTCAGATGGAACATGGTGTGGCGAAGGGGCGGCTGTAAGGGGATGGCGGAGGCCGCGGAAAATTCGCCCCTTTTCTCAAAAAAGCCAAGAAATGGCCCAACCAAACAAATGGCACAAAGTCTGGAAATGAACAGGTGAGGTGGGGGGCTCCTTTCAGACCCTCACTTCCGTCTAATCCTTCCTCAAGTCCTTTTGCCCTGCCCAATTTACACCGCTCAACCAACCACAACTTTCACCCTTTGTTTTCTTGTGCACAATAAAGAACACTGTCGGACTGATGAGTGTCAACTCTAGGGATTCGGACAGCTCCGTTAGTTGTGTCCGAATTCCAGGCCTTGTGTCTCTATGGTGATAGAGAGAGGAGATTCCTCGGGCTACGTTCGAAGAGATTCATGTGGCGGTCCTTTCTGAAATGTGTGGATGTTGAGATGTTGTAGGTAGATGTGGTGGTATTCAGAGCCGGCACGTGGGTGCACCTAACCCTACTAACAGGACCGCGTCACAAGTAAGAGGGGTCTTTTCTGGTAAAGGTAGGGGGCACAAAGTTGTCATTTTCTTGGTGGGGGAGGAGGTAAGTCGGGAAGGGTATCGCTGAGGGATGGAGGATTGATTGGAAAGGGGACACTCAGCAGGATCCCTCCCTTACCTGTTCATTTTCAGAACTTTCCACATTGGGGACTTCCCCCCCCCAACTTGTGTAAAGGAGGAGTATTTTACTAAAGAAAGGGTGACTGCCCTGTAATCAGGGTTCAGGTCGCTTTCCCTTTTCTCCTCTCTGCATTGGCCCTCTTCACGCCAAGGTCCAAAGTGAGCTCCCTCTAACTAGGGGGTGGGTCTTTCCCTGCCTTTCACAAGGTAACACTGCCATTTGGAAGGTAGTTCTAGAAACCAGCCTCTTGAGAGGGTTCAGGGTTTGTCCTACTAGCTGTCCCGTGCCCTCCTCACTCACGCACTCAGCCAAGTCAAAGCCCGCGTCCTCTGCATCCACCTGGACCCGCGTTCTGCCGCAAGCTCTCCTGCGCTCTGAAAGAGATCAGTGCCGAAAAGTAGGTATTGGGGTAATTTCCGGCAGGGCCGAGTACCTTGCCAATGTAATCTGAA
>NW_020716274.1:0-1522 GCF_002925995.2 Terrapene triunguis
GGCGGATCAGGGCTCTGAGATGGTACAGAGAATCCTGTCTTAGATGTGTAACCCTTCTGCCCATCTAAGTTGGCAGCAACAAGGGCCGGGTTCTGTATCTAGGGGTTCCGTTTCAATAACACAATGCAAAACCGGCTCGAGCCCCCACCCAGTGACCTGGGACAATTACATACCACCCCCCTGGGTACCTCTAAGAGGCAATACTTCCCCTCTCGCAAGCACGGAGTCTGAGTGTAGCAGAAAATGTTTAATAACATGAGGTAAACGATATCAGCATAAAATTGGAAAAACACCACAAACAGGATTCATAACACAAACCATGAGCAAAACCCACCCCAGCAAATTGGGCTGTGTCCTTTCCCTTTGGTTCTTGAATCCAGCAACCCAAAAATCACCCAGAGTCCCCAAAGTCCAACATCCCCAAAGTCTCTGGGGTCCAGCAACCACCCAAAGTCCCAAAAGTCCAACAACCCCCAAAGTCTCTGCCCCTGGTCAGTGCAGCCCCAGAGTAAAGGGGGGGGGCACGCAGGGTGTTAAGGGGCACCTTACGTGATCCGAGGCTGGCCAGCCGTCTGTTTCTCCGTGGGTGTTCCACCGCAGCCTTTACCACGAGCCAGTCCACTTTCCTGCCATCCCACGAACTGCTCCGCTCTACAAGCTGCTCCGCTCCACTCCGCTCTGCTCTGCTCTGCTCCGCTCACCGACCTGTGAGCCGTTCCAGCCGTCCCCACAAACAGCTCCGCTCGCCGTTCCTTGGGCCACTCCAACCGGCCCCGCAAGGCTCCACGCCACTCACTGCTCCTCCAGTCGTCCCCACAAATTGCTCCGCCAGCTGCTGAGCAATATAGCTTCAGGCTCCCCCACTAGTTAACATAGCCTCAGTGATCTCAGCTCTTAATAACATCAGCTCTTTTGTGATTTCAGCTCTTAGCGATTTCAGCTCATAGTATAGTAGGGGAGCCCCAGTGCTGGTGCACCATTGGCCCAAAGTGAATTCAGCTCAGCAGCCTGTAACTAGACTCCTAAGGGAATCAAAGTTAGCTCTGACATTCCACAGTGGAGAGAGGAGGAGGTGGTGCAATTGGTGTTTCGGCCCCTCAGAGGGGGGGCCATACCATCAGGTACAAATACCTGTCCCCATCCTCTCTCAATTCACTGGGTTTTGTAACCCATGCCCCTTGTCAAGCAAGTGCTACTTAGGTAATGGTGAAGGACTCACTCAGTCCTTCTGTCATACAACAGTTCCACTGGCCTTGATTCACAGAATCAGGGTAACAAAACTTTATTCTTCCTGCCCCAATAATAGAGAAACTGGGGATCCCACACCAGCCAAAGTAACCACTTTCAGTTGCTGTGTTTCATGCCAGGCGAGTGGGTGTGCCTATGCAAACAAGATCAGCCCCTGGAGTTCTTTTCCACACTCGCCATAATTCACCACCAGATGTCAGGGTAGAGCTCATCCTGACTCTGCTTACAGATGTCAGGCTGGTGTGCCTTGTTCATCTGCTCAGGGTCAAACTGA
>NW_020716275.1:0-1076 GCF_002925995.2 Terrapene triunguis
ACTCTGAAGATAATACCACCCTCAGGCCTCAACCCTGAAATGAGCTCTCCCTGGACAGATTTCTGTGCACATGCAGAGCCCCCTTGACTTCAAAGGGGTGTCCCCGGGGGAACCAACTTCACCGAGCTCATTGCAGGTCTGGATCCTGAGTTTCAATGTGAAGAGTATCTTGGTTTTGTGATCAGGAGATATTGGCAACAGATATAGACTTGTCAGGCAAAATAGTCAAAATAAAACTCTAATTGCAGATAGTTGGACACTATGTTCCTCCAAAACGCTGCAAGAAACTACAAGATGATGGGACTTTGACATGACTAAATTATAATGATTTCTTTGAATGCTCTGCTAATATTTAATTATGAAGTAGGTAATTATTCACCTACTGCAGTGAGTGGGTGGAACATTATGCAGGGGGAGTGGCAGAGACTTTTATATTCTAGCAGTCACAGAAAGCTGCTCAGAGCTCACTTACTCAGCAGACAAGAAGACAAGAAGCAGACAAGAAGGTAAACAATTTTTAAACAAATTTATTTTTTAACTATGAACTGTGATTGGCGAAGAAGGCTGTTTTAAAAGCAAATTTTTAAAATTAAGGAATTCTGTATGTTTGCAAAATAAACAATGTTTTAGAGGGGCAGACAGTTTGATCTTTTAGGTTGTTCATCTTTTGGAGAACTAGGCAACAAAAGCACCATGAAAAATCTGAACATGGAGGAGATAAGTTCAAAATTCTTAGAAGTGTATGTTGTGTGATAAAATCTGTGGTGACATATGTATGTATCTGCATGTGATACTGCTGAAGTTGTAATTAGTGGAGGCCCTTGGATAAAATAACCCAAGTCCGTTCACTTGAATGGCACAATGCAAATCCTATTTCCTCTCTTTGGCTTTTGGAGAGCTAGAGGTGACAGGTGGGAGAGTTGAGTATCTTTAGTTTTTCAAAAGCAACAGAGAGTCCTGTGGCACCTTTAAGACTAACAGATGTATTGGAGCATAAGCTTTCGTGGGTGAATACCCACTTTGTCATGTGTCTGACGAAGTGGGTATTCACCCACGAAAGCTTATGCTCCAATACA
>NW_020716275.1:1176-1778 GCF_002925995.2 Terrapene triunguis
GTATTGGTTGGGAGGTTAATGTTGGCTATGGAAATATGCGATGTTGGCTTTGATATTTGGATTATGCTTTAATGTTTGGTAAAAAGCACACAGTGCTCAGGATAGATGTAGGTGAATACACAGATATAAAAGATCTTCATGCAGGAACAATAGGGTCAGAAAGTAGCGGAAGGGATGTATTCCCAAGGCACTAGCTACTAATTAGTGGAGCACTGCCAACTGCTTTCCCAAAGAGGATAATCAACATTATTTCATTTTACAAATGGGGAAATTGAGAGACAGAGGTTAAGTGTCTTGCCCAAGGCCACTCATAAAGGTAATGGTACAGCTGGGATGAGAATCCAAGTTTCCTGACTCTAAACACAGTGCCACACCCACTGGACTATGCTGTCTCTCAGTGAAATCCTGTACAGAAACATGGGCACAACAAACGAGAAACCCGTGATAGGTCTCTTTAAAGGCAGCTTTGCTGGCTGAACCCTGCTTGCTTTGCTCATGCCCGTAGTTCTATTTAATGGGATAAATCTTATAAACAAGACAAGCAGGTTTGTGCTGAAGTCCATAAAAATGGGAGTGTTAGTGACATGATTCTCACAGTAGGA